>NW_011500079.1:112568-161407 GCF_000495115.2 Populus euphratica | reverse complement strand
ATTAAAATAATATTTTTTTATTTTTAAAAAATTATTTTAAATATCAACACATCAAAATAATATAAAAATATTAAAAAAATATTAATTTAAAAAAAAATAAAAAATTAATTTTTTTCATTGGCTATCACCATCCACCTACTTTTTTTTTCCTTAGCAATACCGATTATGAATGTATAACAAAATCATCAACTAAGTTATGAACATGGATGAATTTGTTTTTTTTGTGTTTTCAAGTTTGAATCCTGTAATTACTAATATAATAATTATTAAAAATTTATATAATTATTAATTTTAAAATTTATAAAATAAATTAAGATACATACAAATTAATCCCATACTCATATTAATAATAATAATAATAAAAAGTTATGAGCATTGATTATATTTTCATGGATAATTAATCCAAAGACAAAAGTTGTTGCCTAACCAAGACTTTCACACCTCTCCATATTTCAGAGTCAAAATTGGTACCTGCTGCTAACTGATGGCCATGTCTTTCCATTATTTGTTTTGCGACTATCTACAGGGAAAATTGAAGAATGTAAAGACTGTTTCAGGACATTTTACAGCTTCGTGTACCTTTTAAGCAAATATTTGAAACCGCATGTAAGTCTTCTCCTAGATTTCTTCTATGATCATTACACTCTGTTTTTTTTTTAAAAGATGGCAGTAGGTTCGAGTTCCGGGAATCGTAGGGGTGTTTGTTATTATTGTCAAAACGTTGTTCGTTTAAAATTTAATTTAATTTTTTTAATTGTTAAAAAATAGTTTTTTACTTAATGTTCATTTTAGTTGCTATATTTCAAAAAAGAAAAGTTATATTGGTCCTTATATGTAATATTTTTGACAAATAAGTGCTCACTGTAAGTTTTTTTTGGGTCATTTTATACTTTTACACATAGTTTTAAAACCCGGCCCGGCCCGGCGGGTCATTTTATACTTTTACAAGCACCTTCTTGTCCTTGAGTTAATTTTTTAATTAAACCACATCACGTTAAAATATATATTTTTCAGTGGGTTTTTAATGGCTATTTAATTAACCTAAAAAGAGGCTGCTTGATGAGTCTGGGAAGGGTTAAAATATACGCATACGCTCTAACATAAAATCTCAACATGTTAAAATATATATATATTTTGGGATTTGATTCTGTAAGGTCTCAATATGACTGATTCATTAATAATAGAACAAGAACAAGAATAATAATGGATATTTTGGGAATCACATTATCCATTCATCTTAAACAATAACATCATCTTTGGTTCGTTTATCATAATTTTAAAAAGTTTTAAAATATTGCTTTATAAAAAATTAAAATAGGACGCCGGTTCACCACTCCAAACAAGCTCGGCCCTATCACTCAAATGGGCTACCCATTCCGATATAGCACGCTGAAAAAGTTTGGCCTCCTAAAACGAAATAAAATAAAAGGACGTTAAAAATCTATGCTGCAGGCAGTTTTTGTCCCCCTCGCTCATGCTCTTGTTCTTCTTACAAAACCAGCCAATGCAGTAGTGTTTTCCCCAGTTTACTAATTTCAACAGGTAGTGAGTGCTAATTGGCTTAATCAACTAAGTCACTTAGAACTAGTAGGGCTTTGGTCTAATGATGATGAGCTTTTTACATTGGTTTGCAATAAGGTCCTCGGTTCTAGCTCTCTCTTTCTAAAAGGTTATCTGATTAATATGGGTGGGAAGCTAGGGGGATTAAATTTCACTAATTAATATTTTCTTTCATCGAGGAAAGTGGAACCATGAATTAATATATGGCACAAACTTGGATCGTCTAGAAAATCTTGGAGGAGAAAGATAGGACCATAACTACTAACTCGCTCTCCATTGGCAATGGATGGGTTTGGCTTGAAAAACAACCATTAATTTCTTTCTTTTCTGCTATTTATCAAGTGGAAGGTGTGGCTTGTTAATAAGAGAATGCCATTGTGGAGAAAGTGGGAAATGGAGAGGCAGAGATGAGAGATGGCTGGAGGGGTTCTAGTTCCAGAAGTCATGTCGCAGCAATTCAGCATGACATGTCTTCGGTTTTGGTTGTTTTTGGTTTGAGAACTGAATCTTTCCTCTGCTCAAAATAGGTGTCCATGCATGTAGGTTGCTATATTGGATGGCATTACAATGGGTGGAGGAGCTGGGATTTCAGTCCATGGGTCATTTCGTATTGCTACTGATAAAACTGTAACGTCTCAGTAAATCTTCCATAATATTTATCCTCTTTCACTTTCCTCTTATCCTGTTTACTCCTTTCTTGGTTTGTCTGATGATATGTATAGTTTCTATAGTTTTGAACTTGACAATTTCTTGCTATGCAGATGGTGTGATCTAATCAAATTACTTTTTTTCCTTTTTCCCCTCTAATGTAAAGAATGGGATGCGCATAATTTGAGTTTCATTTGAAAGCCAGAAACTTCAGGGTGTCATAGTTTATGTTCTTCAGAACTTCATTTCATTTCATAAGATTTTAGTTCTTCAATCTGAGTAAAATTCCCCCCAAGTTGATATCACATTCTCAGCAAAAACTGCAGGTTTTTGCCACTCCTGAAGTTCTTATTGGCCTCCATCCTGATGCTGGCGCTTCCTATTATCTTTCACGCCTACCTGGATTCTTAGGCAAGTTCTCTAGCTGCTTTTTGATGTGATATTTACTTTTTTCATGCTTATGCTTAGGCAAGTTCTCTAGCTGCTTTTACTAAACTGATGTGATATTTACTTTTTTCATGCTTACCAATTAACTCGTTCAGCTCGAATCATCACATGCAGCATCTTCTTGCAGGCTTTTTAGTTAGATTTGTGCTTTGATGCGTATTTCCTTTCCCTTGCATTCATTGTCCAAAAGAGATGGTTGCCATGTTTTCATGGTAAATCTCTCCCTGCTGTTTGCTAATGCCTAAAAAATTTTGCATTCATTGTCCAAAAGAGATGGTTGCCATGTTTTCATGGTAAATCTCTCCCTGCTGTTTGCTAATGCCTAAAAAATTATGTTGTTTACCCCTTTATTTGGGGGATTTCTACAGGGGAATATCTAGGTCTAACTGGAGATATGCTTAGTGGAGACGAAATGCTTGCTTGCGGGCTAGCTACCCATTATTCACCCAATGCAGTTTGTTCTTCCTCTATGTTTTTCTTATTATCGGTTTCTTCTATCTATTTTAGTCAAATGATATCAAATCTTCCTCTTCTTAACAGAGTGTCCCTCTCATTGAAGAGCAGCTTGGTAAATTAGCTGCAAAAGATTTTTCTGTCATGGAAAGTTTTTTAACTAGTTTTTGCCAGACTGCAAATCCGAGCGAAAGAAGTGTTCTTCACAGGTAAGCCAGTACCGTAGAGTACACACGCATATATAGACTTTGAGGACACTACATGTATATACATCGTTGTCCCCTGGTTTTCTATTCCACTCGGGATTATTCCAATTTATACATTTCAATGGCTTCCAGAAGAAGTGAAGAACAACTATAGATTGTAGATCATAAGAAAACTGAGGAGCAGACAAGAAATGGCTTACCCAGATATGCACTGGAATGTCACAGAAAAATGCACATGCATGTCTATAATCTTGAAAGTCAGATATAAAATAATGGGAGTCATTCAACTTAACTGATAAAGTGACGCAGACAGAAAAACAAAAGATAGAAAGAAAGAATGACAGGATTGATGCGAAAAGATTTTACACATAAGAACCCTAATCTGTTCTTTAACGAACGAAATTGAACCAAACACATCTTCATGATCTAATTTATGGATTTTCTTAAGCATGGCCAGTTATAGCCAGCAAACCTCCTACAAAATTGGGCATGTCTAATCAATTCATAAAATTTGACCCTCATCGATCGAAAATTATGGCATTTTTATTATTACAACTTAAACCTTGTGAGAAAACCATTATAGACAAGGCATAATTCGTTGTGGATTGCAACGATGAAATTATACCTTTTTCTTTATCAATAAAAATCATTAAATTAGCTTTGAGGGGTAAATGAATCTTCTTACAAAATCAATAGATCATTCTTGGATTGATTAAGAGCATCTTGGTTTTTTCCTCCATTTTTTTCAATAGCTAAATTACTTGATTACTCTTAAAAGGAAACAAAATAAAAACTTAACTATGGTGTAGGGGCTTTTTTGACATTTTATCTTTTAAACACAATGTAATAACTCTATTGCCTTATAAATCAAAATTCTCAAAACTAAAAGAAAAAAACACTTAACTACGGTGTAGGGGCTTTTTTGATATTTTACCTTTTAAACACAATGTAATAACTCTTGCCTTATAAATCAAAATTCTCAAAACTTTACTGGAGATAATAAATGTGGATGGAAATAATAAATTTACCTTTATATCCTTTTAAAATTTCACAATTACCCTCTTTTAATTATTATGGATTATATGTTTTTTGAAATGAAGAAGGTTATTGTAGTTTTTTTATAACTTTTTTGCATAGTTAAATTATTGGAATGCCTTTAAAAGCAAAACAACACTTTACTTAGGTCTAAGGATGTTTTTTCTTTAAATTTCAGTTTTCAAAATTACTATATTACCCTTAAAATCAAAATATTTAAAACTTGATGTCAGGTGCTTATTTGTAATATTATATTGGTTTTTTTTGTTTTGTTATAATAATCTAGTCTTAAGGGTAATTTGATCTTTTAAATGATATCAATAATAATTAAAAAAAAGTTGGTGATGGTTGTGTTTGGGTCCTTTTTTAAATTTATTTTTTTTATTTTTAGACTTTAATATTTTGTTCATTATAACTAGTCTTTTTTAATTTTTTTTTATAGATTTTGCATATTAATCATGGTTGAACTTGATTGATCTATCTTAATATTTTTTAAAAAAAAATTTACATAATCTAATATCTTATTACTATTTAAGTATTTTAAAAGTATTTTGGCTGATATACATTAGACTTTTACTTCCTGGCATCTTTATATTTTTTCTTAAGATTGAAAAAAAAATTGACCCATGCTGTAGCATGGTATAAAAAAATAGTATCAAAACGTTGGTTTGGCATTCATATGCCTCTTCTTCAGCTTGCTCCGTCTTATTGGTTCATAAATGAGTATACTAAGCTTTTTGCATGATATCTTTGTGATGGATCTCCAATTAACTGTTTAGAAATATTATATTTGTTTGACCCACCTCCATCGTCAAGCTATTTACCATTGTTTGTATAGATTTTGAAATCGAGTTTTACTCACACCTAAAGGTTATTTTAAAACCCATCATCCTTACCCGACGAGTTAGCTTGTGACCTAAACGATCTAAGATATAGACTGGGCTGGTTTTCAATAAAAATAAAAGGAGAATTGACTAGGTGTGACACGGTAAAAAAACCCAAATTGATTCTCGACTTAGTCAATCCAGGAAAAGCTCAGTTAAAACACTATAAAAAATTGTTTATTTTTGTCTTTTTAATTTTTTTATGATATTGAGATACAGTTACCATTGCAGCCATGCTACGTAGAAAACTTCAACATCTTTTAAATACAACAAAACAGATTCTCACAGCATCTTTTGATACGAGGGAGAATTGAAAGCATATTCATAGACTCATGATGATATCTCATATACTTAGAATCGGCAGCTGACTGAAATTATATAGTTAATAATTAATATGCCTATAAATTTTCTCAAGCAGTGCAGTGCAGAAGTCCGGCTTGGCTTCCTAGGTAGTTTTTGTCTGACACCCCCCTCCCAACGCACACCCACACAAAAAACGAAAAACAGAGATGGGATCAAGAACTCTGGCCTGTATGTAATTAAAGATCTGTTGCCGCCAAGCTTTGATTATGAATGTTCATCCTTCCCAAGGGATTCATGCCTTTTTATGTGTGTAGAATTGAGACTATGTTTGTATTCGTCCTTCAAAACTATACTTGCTTGAGGTTCCACATTTTGTTTTTGGATTTTTGGTATGGTATTTATATGGTCCTATTTACTTTGCATCTACTATGTTCAGGATGAATACGCTAAATAAATGTTTTGGTCATGCCACAGTCGAGGAAATTGTTGACTCTCTGGTAAGATTTCTTTTCCCAGAAAGAATCTACAATAGGTTTTACATTAATGCAAAGCCAGAGTGATGGTTCAATGTGGGAGAAGAGTGACAGTTCATGAATAGGCATAACAGTTCCCGTGCTCTCATTCGTTTTTGCTATCTTTACTGAGAAATGATTCTCGTTCATAAACTAAACAAATTACACCAACTGCTTATAAGTTGCTAGATTCTCATGGTGTTTTTACTTTATTGAGTGGTAAGAACATAATTGGACCGCAAATTGAAGAGCCAGCCGAGATTATCTCGACTTGAAAAAAGGTTTGGTAATGGTCACCAGTTTTCAGTTTTCTTCGTTCACATTTTAACTATGTGCTGAAACTGAAATTGGAAATTTATGTGTGCTTCAGTGTCCTTGTGTTTAAATTCACCTTTCCAAGTCCTAAGGGTTGGGAAGTTACTTGTTCTCTTCTTCAGTGTATTAGAATAATGAGTGCATTTCAACAACATTTCTCAGGAAAGTGAAGCAGCCAGAACGAAAGATGACTGGTGCATTTCAACAGTTCGAAAACTAAGAGAAGCTCCGCCTCTGAGCTTGAAGGTTTCCCTGAGATCTGTAAGTTCTGAGTAATTGCTCAAGCAGCACAACGCTTAAAACGGCTCTGGTTAATCACTTAATCTACTCTACTTGTCTTCCTCATGCTCTAATAGCTTGGTTTATCTACTTTGTTAGATACGAGAAGGTAGATTTCGGACACTTGAACAATGTCTTGATCGCGAGTATCGGATGACTCTTCGAGCAATTTCTAGACAGATCTCCAATGACTTCTGCGAGGTAAAATCGAGATTCTTCTTTCAGATAGCCCACTTATCCTGGATTTTCATAATAAACGAATATATTTCATCTGAACCATGCATGCTTGGTTAGGGAGTTCGAGCAAGATTAGTTGATAAATGCTTTCCACCCAAGGTATCTTCTTTATCCTTCGACTGAGAATTTATGGTGAGCTAAACCTTTGATTGGTCATGGACTGATTTTTTTTTTTAAATAATACACATGGAGTGGTATCCGCCTTGTTTGGAACAAGCAACCGATGACATGGTGGATGCATACTTTGCACTGCCTGATGCATATGAGCCTGGCCTAGAGTTACCTTCTAGTTATGAGAAGCCTTTGCCTAAGTCTTTATTTAATGGCAGAGTACAAGATATGGTACCCTAGATCCTGCTCTCGGAGGTTTGATTCAAGAAACCAGCTTCAATTTTAGAATGGCTACCATTGGATTATTTAGATCGGCCTTGTAGATCTACTATATCAACTTTGTTGTAATTTGGCGGATAAATTAGACAATTAGTATGGAAAACCCAAATAAATAAGAAATTACATTTAAATAAAAAGTTTCAATGAAATAGTGTATTTTTAGAAATTGTTGTCGTCACATGTAATTACTGCATCTATTTAAATTCATAATTAATTGATTGAATAGTTTATTAGAAAAATCATAAAATTATCAAAATCAAGAACAAGGAGCAAAATTTTTTAAATATAAAAATAACAATATTTAGAAACTCACATAAAAAATTAATTACGGTTCAAAAATTAGATAAAAAATTATGGTTCTTTGAGCCATTATTCTGGTTTCACGCGACGAGATCTCTTCTTGAGCTTATATCTATCTTACTAATTCATAAATGCATTTACTAGGTTATTCATATAATTTGTTTGAGGCAGATTTTCATTTATTTATAGTATACTTACACATGACTGCTCAGAATTATCTATTATCGCAAGTACGACTATTTTTCTAGCATTGAAAAACAGAGGACAATTACAATGTAGACAATAACTTGAGATCATAAAATGTAATTGAAAAAAAAAATATAAAATAATAATATTTGTGTGAATTAATTGATTGGGTCATATAACTAGATTAATCAGTAAACCGGTTGAGCCAAATAATTTAAGATTTATATTATCAGGCTTCTGAAGCGCAACGATATGAAAATATCACTATTTTAAAGTGTAACAACTATCTTATAATATTTAAAAATAATAATATTTAGTAAATATTATATTTTTAAAGCAAGATAAAATAAAAATACATTATTCAACCATGTCTTTTTTAAAATATGTTTTTTAACTATAATTTTTAAAAAACTCTACTAATTTAGAAAATATGCCAACTTGCCCATGAAAAATTGTTTTGGTGGTAGAATTCCTCGGTGGAAAGAGCCAAAAACAGTGGCCACGTATATCACTACGTAAAATTCAACTTATAATTTGTATGGAAGTGATTAGAACAATGAATAGGCAGCGGTAATTTTGCGAAAATAGAGTCGTCGTCGTCGTCGCACAAGCTGTGGGAGGGCGGCGAAGGATATGTTTTTTCTTTTTCCTTTTGCTTTTCAAAGAGTTTTTTTTTTTTTTTCCAGCACAGGTCCTGACATTGTGCAAGGCTAATACGACACAGGAAGCTGAAGGGTCCATAAAGTTGAAATTCACAACGACAATGGTAATACCTCAAGGTGGTCCATGGACAACAACAGCAATAATGATAATAAAAAATTGCAAAATAATTTATTTTAAAAACTGATCTTGAATTAGCTTGGAAAAAACGGTGTATTCACATAACCGGTTCAATAATGATAAATTGAAGATCATGTGGCTCAGACTGTACTCCATCATGATTGGAAGGCTCGGTTTCGTCGCATCAATCAAGAGGGTAATTGTTGTGTGGATTGATTGGCTGATAAGGATTCTCCTCCTGAAGAATTCCTTGTAGTTTTTGTTCTTGAGCCTTATGCGCCTCTGTCTACCAAAGAAAGAAAAACACACGTGAATTCTCTCTCTATTTTTGACACGCTTGAAGTTCCACTATAAAAAGTGGGACTCTGTAGAATTTTGTTGAATGGCCTGAAGTGTGACCGTCCGGCAATGTTCTTTGATGACGGTCTAGCTTTATTTGATCCAAGGTTCCACCTGCATGTGGAGATAAGGATATCTTTCTACTTTCTCGGCGACTTCTTTCCTTCGATTTGAAAACTTGAGTCCATACCGAATACTTGTCAATTTCTGCTATGCAATGTGCAGGTGGAGCAGCTCAGCTTGCTCGGTACCATGTGGCCAAGAAAAGTAGTCATTTGTGGATTTCTTATTCGAAGTGCAGGACAAAGGGCGAGATGACAATCACACCTCTTGTACATAGAATCTGTTAGTGTCTCTTCACTGTAACAGCTACAATTGCAGGAACATCTCCACGAATTAAACATAAAAATAAAAAAGTTGTTTCGAATCTGTATTTGGTGATCAAACATAATGCTTAGACACTAATTGTTTATTGACATGGTAAACAGGCAAAACCTAAGACAATGATATGAGATATGGGTTTGACAAAAAATCACAATTTTTATTTTTAAAATATAAACATTAAACCGAAGAGGATGATCAATGTTGAGTTAAGTTTTTAACTCATTTACTTTGGGTATATTTAAAATCATAGTTTTAATACTCGGCCCAGTTCAATGCCGGGGTTTCGGGTTTTTACCAGGTCACCGGGTTGGTTGGGTCAAATTTTATTTTTTTAAAAAAAATCAAAATAACATTAGACTCGGTCCAGTTCAAGGCCGGGGTTTCGGGTTTTTACCAGGTTACCGGGTCGGTTGGATCAAATTTTATTTTTTTTTTAAAAATCAAAATAACATTGTTTAAAAAAAAAAACAAAGTTAACGGGTTTGCAACTGAGTCTTGCCGGGTCAACCCGCCATGTTACACCAGGTTTTTTCTTCATTTTTTTTTAAACCGGCCCGGTTCTAGCCCCAGGTCGACAGGTCCCGAGTCAACCTGCCAGACCAGGCCGGGTTTTAAAACTATGTTTAAAATAGACACTAAAACCACCACCTACACTTAATGGGCTTTGACAGAATCACGTTGACCATGCCTAAATCTACTTACCATGATAAGGAAGAATATATCATGAGACTCGAAAAATTCCTAGTATGTAGTCTCATGTATGAAAAAAAAAATACATACATAGCATAAAAGAACGTTATATTTTCTTTTATTTTATAAAATATTGTCACCTTGAAAGTAATTTTTTCTATAAGATAATAGATTATTGTACGATGGAAAAAGGAATTAAAAAGGTATTCCTAAGACACTTCTCAACTCATGAAAATAAATTTTAAAATCATAACGTATTAATCTATTGGTTTTCCTAAGATATACATATGTAACAAAAATGATAAATATAATTTTTTTTTAGAGTCTCAATAATTCTATTAAACAGATCTAGAGTTGGTTAAGATTTATACAAAAATTATTTGAAGATCAA
Source organism: Populus euphratica (assembly GCF_000495115.2). NCBI lineage: Eukaryota > Viridiplantae > Streptophyta > Magnoliopsida > Malpighiales > Salicaceae > Populus > Populus euphratica. The sequence continues at coordinate 151,068 of NW_011500079.1, read as the reverse complement.
ATGTTCTTTTCAGTTTTGAATAATTGCTTCAAGGCTGGTTTGTTGCAAATCACAAGTCATCCAAGTATCTGAGATCTAATGATAATTTACACGAATCACCAATAAAAAATCTCTTAAATCTTTTTTTATAAGAGAGGGATTGCTATATTTTTAATGTTAACACTTTTTTTATATTTTTCAAATCTCATTTCACATTGTACAAGAATTTACAATCAATACTATTTGAGAACAGCTGTCCTAATTCATCTAGGATGATGAATCCTTTCTTTATTACTCAAATACCTTCATATAATTCATGTTATACTTAATATATGCCCATTTATTACCCTAATTAGAGAAACATGCAGTAGAATCAAAATATAACATTCACTATATAAGATAATTTAGTGATCTAAAGTTTAAAAATTATTTACATTACTATTTACATGAGCCTTTCTATAAACACGAGTGATCTCTTCACATGAAATTCTCATGCGATTTAGTTTAGTGTATATATCATATAACAAACACTTTTATATTAGTTTTAGGTATTCTTCATACCTCAGCTTATGAGAATAGCTATTTCTTTTCATAAAAAAAAATATTAGTTTTAATAGCTTTAATTATTATTAAGTCTTAATAAAGAATTGACTAGAAACATTTTATGAATAATGTTTTGATGTAATAAGAATTCTATAATTATAACAACTTTATAATTTTATTTACAAAGCATTTTTGTCATAAGAACTTTATCTTTACTCTAAATTCATTAATTAAATATTAGATTCATTAATTAAATATTTGATGAATATTGAAGATAAATAAAGCTTTTATTAAAAATTAAATATGTTTACTTAAATAAAGTCAATGCCAAGTGTTACCAACTTATTAGTTACATGGCATATACACTACCATAACAAATATCATAGAAAATAAAGATCATTTTTTTATTATTATATATGAAAATAGATCTTTAGCAAATAAAACAAGGACACAGATGAATATAAAAATCAAACTTTTATACATGTGAAAAAATTCCTACCGTTTATTTTAGAGAATTCATCATATAGAATAAAATAAATAAACCCTACATAAAAAAATCTACCTTTTACACTTAAATTAAACTCACCTTATAAACATATAAGATATCCATCATCTATGCATAGAAATTGATACTAATAGATTCAATGACAAAATAATACTCGAATAATTATTGGAGCAAAATCATCCATATAGAAAATTAACATAACCCCCACATAAATCAAATTCACAAACACACCATATCAAAACATCACAAATAAACTATCACAATTACAAATCATTTAGCATACATTAATGTGTTAGGGTTTGAAATCGACCTCTAAGGATGGCTAGAGTTGATCAAAAATTGGTGAAACAAGGTTGGGAAATGTCTGCCTGAGCACTTTATCAATCCCAATGTAAAATAGAACCTCCAAAATTAAAGAAAAATTATGGAAAATAGAGTCATCGTCTAGAACATTACGGATACTAAGAATCCTAAAATATATGCTAGTTATAAAGTCATCACCATTTACACATTTGTTATATGTATGCCATCTATTGGTTCAAATTATTTTTTATTTAAAAATTATTTATTATTGATCTATTTTTTATCTAGTTAGCATTAAATTCTAGATTATAAATCTCATAATTCAATGATTTTTTTTATAAAAAACATCATGCTAGGCCTATATCGGTCCCTAAATTAGGAGACTCATCTACCTATCTGTTTAAAAATTATGAATAAACTTGATGAAATCTTAACAAAAACTTATTGATGCATTTTTTATGGCTCCTTTTAGGTTAAAAAACCAAGCATTAGTTCCATGTTGATCCCTAAAACTAGAAGACCTGTCAACCTAACGATTTAAAAAAATTAAATGAAACTTGAAAAAAAACACCTTCAGAGCATTTTTAGACTATTTTTTAAGTTTTAAAAACAAGTATTAGAATCATATTGATCCCTAAAACTAGGAGACTCGTTGATCTAACCATTTAAAATGCTTATACAAAACTTGATGAAAACTAACAATGCATTTTTAAGCTCTTTTAAGTTTAAATACTAAACCTTATGTCCATGTTGGTTCATAAAACTAGGATACTCATCAACCTAACCCTTTAAAAAGCTTAAGCAAAACTTGAAAAAAGCACGTTAACACATATTTATATTCATTTTAAATTTAAAAATCACGTGTTAGGTCCACGTCAATCCCTAAAATTAAAAGACTCATTGAACTAGTCTTTTAAAAAGCTTAAGTAAAACTCAATGAAAACAATGAAATCTTAATGAAAACTCATTAGAAAATCATCAAAGCATTTTTAAGTTCATTTTAAGTTAAAAAAAAAACCAAGTGTTAGATTAATATCGGTCTCTAAAACTAAAACACACATTAACCTAACAAATTAAAAAAAAAAATTCAAACATTGCCAACATGAAGAAAACTCATCAACTTATTTTTTTATTTCCAATATATATATATATATGTAAGACAATATAAAAAAGACAAAGGGTTCAAGTTTATTAAACATATAATTATCATATTTTAGAAAAAATAAATAAAGTTGGAATCCATAAACTAGAAAGCTGAAACTGAATTTGGGATGTAATGAGCTTCTAAATAGATTTGGATTTCTTTATTTCTGCTACGTTTCAATCTTCAAAATGACAGAAATGGATTTTAGACTCCTCTTAAAAGTTTTAACAATATTTCTTAACTTGTTATCAAGACAAAGAATTCCTGAAACTAAGATATTTAGCGCAAGTTAGAATCTAAAAACTAAATAGTTTTCTAGTTTGACTAGACCAGATTGCCTATTCTCAATCAAAATTTGGTTGGTCTCTCTCTTTCTCTCTCTCTTTCATTTTAACCTTTTTTTCCTTCCTCTGTTTACTATTTGTTTTTTCTACTGTCAACATGAACCCTATTTTCTAGCTTCTTTTCTTTCCATTTTATATTTCTTCTCTCTTATTTTTTTCTATTTTCACTATTTTTATTTTTATTTTAGCTTACTTTTTTGTTTTTCTACCTCTTTCTCCATCTAGCTATTTTTCCAACATTTTAGCCTTCTTTTATAAGCCTTAAGAAAGAACCTAGAGTAGCTCCTTCAACATTCAATCTTGACCTTTGATTTCTCCATAATAATCTCATTCATCTATCTCTCTTTCTGTAATAATTCTATCTAAACTTATTCATCTTCTTTTACAGTGTGGTCCATGGTTTTGAGAAGGTTTTTTAGGATTCTATTATAGTTGATTTTAAAGGACAAACATTAATGTTTTCTTTTAGCTTTGTTTGATAGCTATAAAACATGATAAATGGGTTATGTTTTTACAACCATAAAAAAAAATGGTGGCTATTTTTTTAGCATAATAAGCAACATCTTTTATATGTTTTCCCCCCCATCAATTTCAAGTGTGAAGAGTGTGCTTTTATAATTGTAAATGGAGGGAAAAGACAACACATATAGCGTGACAAATCAAGCCAAATTTGGTAGCTTCAAATGGGTTTTAATGGGTTTTCTTTTAGATATAATAAAGTACAACATGGTTTTATTTTGGCTTAATCTTGCAGTTGCAAAGATTTTCTTTTAGATATAATAAAGTACAGCATGGTGTTATTTTGGCTTAATCTTGCAGTTGCAAAATAGGACATAAGGGTTATTATTCTATGGCTTTTTCTTGTAACAAAACAATAGGTGTAAGTATTCATTTCCTTGTATGATGTGAAACATAAAAAAGAGGGTGTAAAGATGCATTTTTTATATGTATGTGTCAAGTTTGCAATGATAAACAAAAATGGCAGCATGTACAAGGTTTATTCTTAGTATTTTTTTTTTGGTAATATCGACAATAAAAATAAGGCTAAGAGGTTGTATCTTAAAGTTTTAGGGCTTATTTGATTGAGTGAAAAGAGCATAAAAGAATAAAAGGAAAGGTTTCTCAATTTTTTTGTAGACATGAAAAAAAAGAATGTTATTTTCTCTATCAAAATCCTCTTTCTTGATATGTTAACATTTGTAAATTCATTAACATGAAAATGATTAAAAAAAGGTTAAGAGTAGTAAAATGGTTTAATTGCATTAAGAATGCAATTTTCTTGAAAATTTTTGTATTTTTGTATTTTTTTATAATTTATAAAATGAGAACGCAATTTTCTTGAAAATTTTTGTATTTTTTTATAATTTATAAAATAACAAGAAAAGTGGTTGAAACATTGGTAAACAATGAGTTACAATGAAAACTTATCAAAAAGGTCAAAAATTACAAAATAACTTTGAATTGGCTAAATTACATCAAGAATGCATTTTCATTGAAATTTTTAATATTTTTTCATTTTTCTCTATTTTTCAATAATATTAAAAAAAGTGATTAAAACTGGGTTTAAAATTGAATTATGATGAAATGTCATTTAAATGATAACCAAAAATGTTAGAAATAACAAAATTGCCTTGAATTGATAAATGAATTGCATTAAGAACACATTTTTCTTGGAAAGTTTTACATTTTTTATATGTTAAAACAAAGAAGTACTCGTTATAGAGTTACTACACACCTCACGCGCTAGAGAGTTGCTGGAATTTATGAGCAATGCGTGTTATACAAACACAATGCTAAAACCTATAAAACGACAAAAAAAAATGTTGGGTTTTTAGGGTTTAATGATTCTATGATTTATAGGTTATTTAGGTATGTTTTCGAGTTGTCTTTTCTTGGATTTTTTTGTTAGGTTTATAAGAAAAAAGAATATGATTGGAAAGGAAATCAAGGGTAGTGGATGAGTGGGAGATTAGGGTTGTTGATGGTTGTTGAAGGAAAAAGATAAGATGGTGGTCACATATAAATAAAAAAAGTTGTTGCATAATTGTCTGACAAAGAGATATGTAAAAACAATTGTGGTCTTTTAAGGGGTATTGTTGTCGTGTTATGCCACTATTTATTTACCAATGATAAAGCTATCAGCTATTGGTGTGATTAAGTGACAGTACAACTTGGTCAAAAGAAGTGGAAACCATAAAGATTAGGGTTATGTATGTGGGAAAAAAAAGTTTCTTTTCTTTTTCTTTTTTCAGTTGGATTTTCTTTTTTTATTTTATTTTTTTTTAAGTCCTATTCATGTTGATTTAGAGAAGGATTTAAACTCTTATTTTTATTTTGGTCCCTTTTTTCTCTTAATCATTATTTTACTCCATAATCTTTTTTTTCTTAATTTTTTTTTATTTTTGAAAATATAACCAAATGGTTAGAAAAAAAGGGGTTACAAAGCTATAATGACATCTATTTACATATTGCAGAAAAACCTATGAATTCTTTGCTAATTTTTTTATGTGTTCTCAAATTAATTTACACATACTTCTTTTTTATTTGATATTATTGTTATTGTTTTAGGGTGTGATACTTTTGGATTTATTTCAAAAGTGTGTTTCAAGTGAAAAAAATATTAAATTAATAATTTTTAATAATTTTAATATACTAATATTAAAATAAAAAAATATTTTAAAAAACACCTTTCATAAAAATACTGCTCTAATGATTAAAGCTGCTAGTTGTCCAAAAGATAGTGAGGAAATTCAAATCCGCGTATAGAACAGTGTTTCCAACAAAGCTAAAGTTAGATAATTTTTGGGAGTTACTAAGAAGAAGAATAGAGAAAAGATAACTGAAAATCCAATATCGACAAGGACATGCTGAAACGCTCCTTCTACACTGTGTTAGCAATGGCCATGTACCATACCAATAAAAAAGACAATAAAAAGCTTGATCTAGTGGTGAAAGGGGTTTGTCTTCTTTCACTGCATCTGAGTTTGAGTCCTGGTATGCACGTCTGTCACCCCGTGATTCTTTACATGTTTACTGGATTTGCAGGGTATTCAATAGGCCATAAAAATTAATCATAATGTGCGCAAGCTGACCCGAACACTCCATGTAAATAAATAAAAAAAAGCAACAAAGAACTCCCATGTAATTATGAGTTGAAAATTAGAGGCGTACCAGACTGGCCTGGTCAAATCATTTATCACGATGGGCCACCCTGCGCATGTGTATAATGCAGACTAGGGGCCCTCTTTGCAGCTCTTGAAGATAAGGAAAAGGGTGAACACTTTTCATGAGATGCGCCATCCCATCCCAAAATTTGAAATCTCAGTGAAGTCGATATCTTTTGGCTGATAGAGGACCTTCGATGATCTAGTCGGCAAGTGAGGCCGTGCATGTATGTGTGCATGACAAGGAAAGAACACGTTGAGTACAAGGCAAGCCTGGAGTTTCGTACGGGATAATCCCTCCATGTTGAAACCTGATACGAGCATGAAAATTGGCGTTTGTGTCGGTGTGTCAACGCCACCACAGATTAGCAGAGGCCAATTATAAGACTGTGTATGTGGTCTGTGTAATTAGGTATAGCGAGAGTGACTGGCTATCTAGCATGTTAATTCGAGGATCAACCAAGCCGAGCCTAGTAAATTGGCCTAAATTAAAATAATTAAGTGTTAAAAAAGTAAAATTAAAACAAAAATAAATATGGGGACTCTGTTAAACGGTCAAGGCAAATAGGCTAGTCCGCCACATTTAAGCAGTGCGCGAGGCATCTTGCAACTGCCGAACACTCATTTTTGCGGTGATGTCTGAAGCGGCGTGTTCAGCTCTTCCTATTGAGCGGTCAAGGGGTGGTTTGGTGCTGGCCATCCCTTTTCTTCTCCTCCTTTTTTTTCTTTTTTATTTTCTCAGGATTCAAGCCAACCATACCCAAATTAAAAAGGTGTCATGTTATGTTTATTTGAACATATTTTATTTATTTTATTTATTTATATTTTTCTAAGTTTTACTCTACAACGTTAAGTTGATTTAAAAATATATTTTTCTAAGTTCTACTCTACAACGTTAAGTTGATTTAAAAAATAAATTTATTAATTTTATTTAATTTTTTTTCTATAAAGTTATTCTAGTTTCTTAACTAGATTTTTCTTGTGTTCAGTAGAGTGTTTTTTTGTTTTTTTCTTGAATTAATTTTGTTTTTTTAGGAATTAAATTATTATTTTTAATTTTTTTATAAGATTATTCCATTCTTATTTAATTTTTGTATCATTATAAAATAAGATCATGGAGACCTCTTAAAAAATTACAAAAAGTATATTTTCATGATATTTTCAAATGTTTATTTTTTATAATTAACCATTATCAAAACAAATTGAATTTAATTTATTTATTTTTATTGTTATTATTTTTTAATTATATTATTAAATTAACCAATCTGGTAAACAAAGTTAAATCAATAACTCAAATCTTTATTCTTAAAAAAAATACTAAAAATTATCCAAAAATAAAATAAAAACAAAAGCTTAGAACACCAATCTAAGTACGTAGTTACTTGAAGGAATTAATTTAAATGTGATAGATAAGGATACCAACCTTAACCGTCCGCTTTTGAGCAAGGCTGTTTAAATGAAAGAGAGAGAATCCTAAACTGTCCCCACCGTCTAGCCAATGCTCATGAGTTGGCTGGTATTGCACAGAATTCCAAGTTTCAAAATACCTATAAGAGAGACCATCCATGCGCTCTTATTAGCACTCATTGGGCAAATATACTCGACATTTAATACTCATACTGCCCAAAAAGTAGAGAGTTTAATACATATAATCCCTTGTTTCCTTGTAGAATCCTGCGCTTTCTTGCATGAGTGCTTAAGAAACAGTCCCCGTTTATTAAGGATAATGTTCTCCTTGTGTCCTTTAAACTAGGATTATATTAGCTATCGAGTTCCGTGACTTCTGTCTTTTTGATCCCTTTCATGAGACCTGACCTTATTTTCCTGAGGTTTCAAAGCACTAGGTTTTGGAAAGTGCTTTTGTACTCTATTTTGCCTCCTATTTTGCAGTTTCTTGACCTTTTTGCAGCTACAAGCTATATATAAGAAGTTAGTTCCAAAGGAAGAGTGGTAGAGTAATATCGTTTTGCTAGTATATAAAGCCTCTGAGCTTGCCAGGTTAGTAGAGCAGATCTCTACCTTCATATTTTGGCCTGCTTTATTTCTTTTACAACTTCTTTCAGGTCTTAGCAAGGAATGCTCTTTCTTTGAAACCTTGCACGTTATTGTCTAATTTGGAAGTTCTTCTTCTTAGAGGTATCTTTCACTGATATTGCAGGGAACTTCAGTTATTGTAATTTTAATGAGATAGATCTCTGACCTTTGCAAGGAGCTCAGGAAAGAGAAGCTTTGCAATTTGATTGGAATATTGTGACATAGATAGAAGAAATGGAAAGTGGGCTTTATTCTTCTTTTAAAAGTAGTTCTTTGCTAGATTATTTAGAGGCGGACCAGGAGATGAAACCAGCATCTTCACTGCCAGCAATCCCTCAACCAAAGACACCAAGAGAGCCTATGGAGTTCTTGTCTAGATCCTGGAGTCTCTCTGCTTCAGAAATTTCAAAAGCTCTAGCTCATAAGCAGAAGCAATTTTTCACCGAAAAGAATCCCGATACATTTGCAGAGATAATTGTGGCACCACAAGCAGTGAGTCATCTTCTCCGCCACTCTTAGTTATTTACACTTTCTCCATCATGTGCTCATTATTTTCTATTACGAATCAGAACACTCTCAATTCTGTATCAAGTCATTCAATGCTTTTCTTGGCACATAATCCACTCAATTCTTATCATCTAATTATTTTGCTTCTTTGCAGTCAGGGAAGGTGGTAAACTCTAATAGTCCAAGGACTGGATCATTAGGAAAATGGTTCCACCACAAGGAATTCAGTAGTCGTGCAGTGATGAAGAAAGACAAAGCACGCACCGAAAATGCTCATATGCATTCTACTGTATCTATAGCCGGACTAGCTGCAGCCTTGGCTGCGGTGACCGCTGCAGGAAATTCTAGTGGCTCCAGCTCCAAAATGAACATGGCTTTGGCCTCAGCTACAGAACTCCTCGCATCACATTGCATAGAATTAGCAGAATCAGCTGGAGCTGATCATGATCGTATAGCTACTGTTGTGAGATCAGCAGTAGATATTCAAAGTCCAGGCGATCTAATGACCCTTACTGCAGCTGCAGCGACAGGTAATTGCTCAATCTTTTCCTGGTATTCACGTTTTTCCTATCGCTTAATATTGTTTCCAAAGTAATGTGATCTATCCTTTTATATCAGCTTTGAGAGGAGAAGCAGCTTTAAAAGCAAGATTACCAAAAGAAGCAAGAAGGAATGCTGCTATAAGTCCTTATGATAGGTGGGTGGCAAACACTCCTCACTGGACTTCTTTAAATGGTCCATTAGAAGAACGGGGTCCTCCCTGTGTTGGTGAACTGTTGCAACACACAAAGAAAGGTCCATCCTCTCTCTGTTGCTTTTGGAATTTTGCTAGAAATCTTGATAAAGAAATACCAAGAAACGCAACTGCTGTGGAGTGATTTTAGATGCTAACGCTAAATAATTGTTACCGGAATTGTCAGGGGCGTTGCGATGGAAGCATGTCACCGTGTACATCAACAAGAAATCTCAGGTAAATACTAACTTGGAGAAAAGTTGGAGCAGTGGTTTATTAGTCATAAACTTCCTTGTTCACCAGTATAAACCTTTCCAGGTCCTAATTAAGATCAAAAGCAAACACGTTGGAGGAGCCTTGTCCAAGAAACACAAAGGTAAGAATTTACCTCAGTGTCGCTTTGGCATTTATTCCATCTTTCTCCAGTTCCATTTTATCTTTACCATCTCTTTAATCTACTTTGCGCAGCATTTTATTTTTTTTCAAATCTCGAAATACTTGAGCAACAATTTCTGCAGTTTTAGATCTGAATGTCTTCTGCTGCTATTAGGTGTTGTTTATGGAGTTTGTGATGAGACAACAGCATGGCGTTATATAAAAGAAAGAGAAAGTACTGAAGAAGTGTATTTCGGCATTAAAACAGCACAAGGTCTGCATGAGTTCAAGTGTAAAAGCAAAGTTCACAAGCAGAGGTGGGTTGATGATATAAAAAATCTTCTGCAACAAGTAAGTTATGTGGAAGTAACTGACCGCTCTCTGAAATGCTTAAGCATAAACGATGGCGCATAGTTTCATCCATGTTTGTATATTGCTCCAATAATACAGGAAAGATGAAAGTTTTGTTTAATGATCTTAGAGTATGAAAATGGTATACTAGTGATATTACAAATGAAAATCCCTCTTATGTACAATTTACCTATGCAATATATGAAATGCATACACGATTCCCCTGTGCAGTCCCCAATTTATGAAATGAGATGAGACAGCTCTCCTTGCAAGGGTGCTGTAACATCATAACCAATTTTCCATGTCTATGTGCACGAACTTACGCAAATATGTGAAAGTTGGGCAGCTTAGTTTTTGTCAGGTTGCGTCTTGGATTGTCAAGAAGGTACAGCTGACAGAGTTGAGAATCTTCTACAATCTTCATTCTTACAGTGAATTAAGTGAAAGATAACCATGTACCTGTGTGACAAAAAACAAAGAAGTTTCTTTCCTTAATTTTCCTTTTAATTTCAGACAAGTCCCAGGTATCAAAATTTAGCATGCTACAAAAGTAACAATCAGTATATAACAGCCCCTGTAGTTATCTAACGCATTTCAGTTTCAATTGAAACACCCATGAATAAACATGTGCCTATTAACCATCCCGTCTGTGTTAACCACGGGGCTGAATTCTAAGGAGCTAGCTTGCATACACTGTAAAGGAACAAACGAGGGTTCTTTTTTTCTTTTTCTTTTTTATCAGGAAAGAGACTTTACTATCGGAGGAAGAATGTACAAGAGGAGACTGAGACATCCTCAGAAGCAGCAAAACACAAAAATAAAATAGCGGTTTAGTAGTTCTATCCACATAGATACCGGGTGATAAACTAAAGATAAACTTATTTTAGGTGGGCAAAAAAAATCCAGTCTTGTCTGATGATCTCAGCAAGTCAAATCGAAAAAGAAGGCTTGAACTTCACTGGGTGACTTTTGAGTTTGAAGTAGACGTAGTCATCATTTCTATGTGTTGTCAATATTTTAATTAGAAAATTTAAATGAATAACTTGACATGCATACAGATTGTAATCACTGTCAACAGATTTCTCTCCTTCGTCTTCACCTCAGAATACAACAGTTCTGTTTTCCTCGTTAGGCAAAACACGCAATTCGCAGTATGATTTTATAGCTTTTGCAAGGCATTGTTTCTCAAGGTTCTCTGATTTCTGCACAAAACTTTGTATATTATCTCTATGGGAAACCCTCTCAACCTGCAACATGTAAAGAAAGATATCAAAAACGTAAGAAAGTTGAAGGCAAAACCAGTTACAGATATCCTGCAATGCCTGGTGGATAAAGATCAAGGACCAAACATCACAATAGCATGCTACGAAAGATGTGATGAAACACCCCATATAACATTAGAACTTCAAACAGCAATGGTGATAGATTATAGAACAGGGTTTGAGACAATTTATTCTGATGAACAAATCCTTCCCCTTATCTTCACCAGCATAGATTCAAAAATCCAGTTAACTCTAACAAATCAAACTTGAACCTGATTTTCAAACAAGGAAAGTGTGTGGAATCACACAAATCCTTGAGTGAACAACCTCAGCCATACGAGAAATTACATCAAAATCAAGAAAATCAGATTCTTTACCACTCATTTTGAAATCTCTCACAAAAAGCAAAAAACAATTGTAGTTGAGCACATTTTAAAGACTATTATATTCTCCTTCAGCTTATTCAACTTGATCCAGCCATCTCATAGATTTCAGTCACACATAGTTCCTACTTGATGTGTATGTGTTTGATGCCTGGAAAAAAATGGCCATTTCCATGCACAGTAGACTCTTTATTTCTCCTGAGCACCATGATATTGAAACCTGTCAACTAGGATTGCGTTTGATAGCCTTCTATTCTAGAAATAAGCAAGCATCCAGCAACCTATATTCAGTAGAATGGGTGATCGATATTTGATTGACAATTGTTGATTAATTCAAGAAGTTCCAGTATTGTATAAATTTGTGTGTGGAAAATTTTACCAAGTGAAATACAGTTTACATCTGAACATTTTAGCAACATGGCAAGAAAAATGATAATGTGGTGGCAGAGAAAGTGATGGAGCAACTTGAAAAAAAAGGAAACAAAACCCAAATTGATGAGACAATAAAATATTCATCACTGAGTACAAACAGCTAAAATTACCAGAATTTAGATGAGAACATAGTGTACTAACAATGATTACCATCTGCTCAATGATAGGCCCTGCATCAAGCTCTTCAGTAACAAAGTGACTTGTCGCACCAATTAATTTCACACCCGCATCAAATGCCTGCGAACAATATCTAGCAAATTAAACATGTACGGGACTCGAAGGAAAGTTGAAATGGTTGAAAATGTGATAACTTCTTTATCATAAGAATAAGGTTAGAAAACTAACCTGCTTTGATGGATGCCCACCCTTAAATGATGGCAAAAGGCCATGGTGAATGTTAATTATATCTTTCCTATATCTCTGCAAAAACTTACCAGATAATAACTGCAGCAAGAATTAACTTTTGTGAATTCAAATGTCACAATAGTTGATTCAATTATATCAACAACTGCGTATGCATCATAACTATGCAGGTAATATATTATGGTTGAGGGTGCCAAAAAGACAGACGCAAGGAAAATATCACAGGACTTGCTTTATGAATATCCATTGGCTTTCAGAGTTGAATGGAAAAAAGGAAGCCTTATTTCTTCTATTAGCTCAACTACATATATTCTTTTAGTTTGGCATGCAAGAAGTAAGCAGAAGAGGCACTATGGACCTTATCATCATATTTACCTGCATATACCTGGCAAGAACTAAAAAATCAGTATTCTGAACCAAATCCAAGATCTCGTCTTCTCTGTTATTCTCTTTGCTGGTGCCCAAATAATGGTAAGGAATACTATTCCTTTCAAGAAATCGAATCACATGCGTGTTTGGGAATCTATCATGATTACTGTTACGAATGCATGAAGAATCATAATTAGTATCCTTGAAACCAGACAGATGTAAAATAAAAAGGGTGACATTCCCAAAAGTTCACCTGATTACACGAGTTATATCAACCGGAAGTCTTCCATCTTGCCATGAGTGTAACAAATCAATCAAGCAGTGTTCCTGCAGCAAGACAAACACAGGTTTAAATTAATATCGATGGCATAAAAAACAACAACCGGAAAAAAATATAACCAAATGCACCTGCTTTGAAGCAAGAACAGCAATCTTGAATTTGGGGTCTAGCTTAGGCACCCGGACAACGGACCTTGTTGCATCAAACATTTTTGAAATCCTGAGAAAGTCCTCGTCCATTTGCAACCGTGGCCATTTAACAGGGTCAAAAATAAACTCACTGCCACATTGCACAGAAATCAAAATACACCTCCACTTGCTAGCACAATTAATAAGTCAAACTTGCTCCCAACTACCCTAAACACACAGACCCATTAGCAAAAGCATAAAAAAAGAAAAATAAGATTTTGAAATTCTACGAACCAAATCCAACCACAAAGACTGTGATTCAGCAAAATAACAAACAAAAAGATAGGAAATGGAGTAATAAATTCGATGCAATACCTTCTAGAATAGAAGACATTCTTGTTTTCAGGGACGAAAACATCAGCCCCAAGAATGTTTCCACCTCTGGAAGCGATACATTCTGATAGCTTCGCAACAATACCAACAGCGTCCTAACCATGACAAAGACAGATATACGTATCTATCTATCTATCAATTCAATACGAAGAGCCATTCATATTTATTTGTTTCACTAATAAAGAAATGTAAAGGCGAGTGACTGACTATCTTACAGGGCATTGGAAAACGTGGATGCCGCGGGTAATAGAGGACGAATCGATGGACTTGAAGGACCTGATGCTGCTGCTTCTTCCAAGTCCAAATACTTGAGGGACTCTTCTTTGTGTCAGATTCATATCTCTTCTACTCTTAGGCAAGTATTCACGATTTTTTGCTAAAGCAGCACTGCCCAAGGCTTACTTTTTACCCTTACCCTTTGGGGTGTGGTGGTGCTGGTTGAAGCTCACGTTGCTTTCACATTTTCAGAACTTTTCTTTTTGTCTATCATGACGGTGTCGTTTTGTAGAAGTTGTGGATCGCTTTATAGACGAGATTCTGCACGATCTTGACACGTAATACCCGGTTCAGTGGTCATTGTGATATCCAAGTGGTCAACCCCACACAATTCTCAGCACCAATCTCACTCACAGTCACGGCACAGAACTCAGATCCTGGTTGGAGTCCCAACTCCTGACTCGTAAGCAAAACTTTGAAATTTCGCATCTCCTTTTCACTATATCCTCAAAGAAACTGCAATCGATCAAGCAAGTCTCCAGTCGTTGAAGTACGATCAGCGTAATTACCCAGATCGTATAAATTAGAAAATGCCTGTAAGTCTCTCTCCCTCCCTATTGTGGATCTGGATCTATTATCACTTACAAATTCATTTCGAAATTAGAAAATCTCAAATTGTGATTCTGTGCGGATGCAGTACAGGAGAATCATGGAGGTAGAGCCGCCGAGTCCGTTAAGGTACATAATCGGCGCAGCAATAATGATGATCGGAGTGGTGTTACCCGTCGGTTACATGATGTTTCGTAACAAGAGGGGTCCTTCTTCTTCTTCCAATTACTCCAAACAGACGTAGGTGTGCCTTTGCCTATTTTCTACCTATTTTACTTAGTAATCTTAGGTTTTGTTGGTGTTATTAATTTTTTTAATTCTGGTTAAATCTGATATTCTTTATCTTTTTCTTTTTTTAATATTCTCAGGGCAAAGTTTTGATAGAGATTTAAAGAGAGGATTTTTATACAATAGAAATTGCGCTGTCTGGGTTAAGTTTGAAGGAGTTGCAAGAAGAAAAGGATGAGGTGCATTGACGGAAAATCTAATTCTGTTATATTTGTTATTGCTGGGGAACTTGAGTTTTATAAAATGGAACTGAGTGTGGTTTGATTCTATGTTTTTGATCTAGTAAATATGCTAATGCCATTTCAAACTCGTCTTTGTTCGTTGGATGAATATGTGCAAGAAGGACAGGCACTTGATTGAATTTGTCTTCTTGTTCTGTTTCTAGCCATTATCATCTAGGGAACCTGCGTATGAGAATACGCAACGGGTTATGTGTTTTTGTGGTGAATTTCACATTTACTTTGTAGAATCTAGAATGTCAAGTGATGTCGCTGACACTGCAGAATGCTTGTTGTTTGAACTTGGTGATCTTTCTTTTGTTTTTTTGGACTAGCGTCATGGATGTGCCTGGCGGCTTGGGTTATGCTAATTACTGATATGTTACATGATGGTTGGATTTACTGGATGAGCATATGGTGTAACAATGTTCTGTAGTTACGTTCACTCTGTATGAATTTGAGCTGTGATACCGAAGAATTGGAAATGATTTGTTAGAATGATTAAAGTTGATGTTTTCATTGTGGAAGCCTATGGATCTGGGAATGTAGAAAAGACTAGAGAGTGGAAAATGCAAGTGCTTGAAATGTATTGCCATTTTGCTATGGAAACTTTTTACGAGCTACCTTTTAGAATTGAAGTGTTTGGTAGTGCAAAAAATGCAGGATACACAAGGATTGGTGATGAGGTTTAGTGAAAATCCCCCGGAGGATGATGTTATTTTCAAAGTGGATGATTGGGCTAAAAGGCTGAGAATGGATCGCTGGACTTGAGAATCATGAATGCTTGCAAAGTAAGTCCTTTGTTGGATTTAAGGGATCATCCGATTCTTATGTTAGCTCAAATGTAGGTGTGGGGAAGCCTCAAAGCTGTTTAGTGTGCTTGTTGTCAGCGTTTAAAGGTGATGTAATGAAAGAGATGATCAGAAGTTGAAGGAGAAGAATATGAACAAAGAAAAATTGGAATCTTTTACCTGCTGGTTCATGAATTCTTATATAGTTATGAACCATGTCAACTTGCATGAAGATAAAGATAAAAAGAGGAAAACATTGGATATTGATTTTAGAGTTTAGGGGGTGTATGAGAGTTGAGAGTGAGTTTTGATTTGTTTTTTTAATTAAAAAAATTAAAGTTTTTTTAACTTTAAATTATTATTTTTTTAATATTTTTGAATTATTTTGATAGGTTGAAGTCAAAAATAATTTTTTTTAAAATATATATATTATTTTGATATTTGTTTTAATTTTAAAAAGCAACTAGTAAACACGGTTTTAAGTGAACTGGCACTGATGTGACTATCCAACTTTGAGTCTTAGGGTTGTGTTTTATTGGGCTACATGGACACCTTGAGTCTGAGTCCAATTTAGAGGCTAGTATGTTGTGGGCTTGTGGGGTTTACAAGGCTTCTTGGGAGTTGAGTCGTTCTTTTCTCGAGTCCAGTGGAGCAAAAGGTGACATGATATACAATTTAAAGGTTACATGGTGTATCCGAGTCTAAAGAGGTCTCCCGAGTCCTGACACCCAAGTAGGCATCATGACTACTTCTCCGAAGGAATTAATACAGTTGAATTTCAGGCCGCCAAATGTGTTTCAAAGCAGTTGTTTCATTTTGCTTCTCTATTTATTTGATTCCCCTCATTAAGAATCGTCACCTTTATTGACCGATCAAGAAATCACCCAACCTTTAAGAATGTGATATTATCCTTAAATAGAGAGCATTTTCCTTGGTCTGTTGCATGATCTTCAATTAATACTGTTAATTAAGCCTGATTAAACAAATTGATGAGCAAAGAAGGATTTGCTGAGACATGAAGGCCAATGACCTTCCAAAAATGAGCAAGTGCTGATTTCTGACAAGCAGATTAGTTGACTTGGCCAAGGGCAAAAACAATTCAGAAGTGCCTAAAGAAAATGATGAAGAGGAATATACCAAGCATGCATGACTAGGCTGCCTACTGAGGGCAAAAAAGATGGATTAATCAATGATCGGGGCCTGAAAACCAGGAGGCAAGAGCGCCCGTAAATAGCAGTAATGGTCCTCCAACAAGATGAGGTCTAAAATAGTTCTTCTGAAATCAGGACAGGGGAAGGCAAAACTGTTGAAATCTTGATACAAATTAAGGAGAGACCCGCAGCCAAACTAAATCGGCAATGTTGCGAGCTCAAGCAAGCTAGCAGTCGAAACCCGACGCTCTTTGAATCTACAATCACAGCTCGACCAGATTGAAGAGGGGGTGTTTGACGCAGCACAAGACACGGATGGATCGTGATTTCATTCACGAAGACGAAGATTGTTGATATCGTTCAACAAGACGAAGATTAGACCAAAACTTGACAGGAATTCTGAACGGAATAAGTTTTAGCAAAAAGAATATATCCTCTTCTGTGATTACAGCGAACTAAGTATAGCAATTAGCCATTAAAATCTAGATAACATTAAAATGCATGAATAAAGATAGATTGTCTAGATTCGGTCGATGACCAGATTAACTATATTAATTTTAGCAGGCTTTAATGATTAAATTCAAAGTTTCTGAACACTTCATTAATGATGGCTGGTTTCGGAATGGACTTGATTTGTTTGATGTGGCTGTATCTCTTCATCTTCCCGCAGTTCTTGATTTGGCTGCAACGCTTCATTATCCTGTGGTTCCTTATCAGTGTTGCACCTTTTTTGAACGACCTTCAGAGCACGCACAAACCCAAACACCAACAAAATTGCATGTATGTGTCTTGAAACAGTAAGATGTGACCCAGGCAATTGTGCGGGCTGCTCTCTCCAGTGTTTCGACTTTCGAAATCATCCAGGGCACGATTACTCATCAACATGACATCGTTGTTTTCAAGTACCTGTCAATGTTTAAAATTATTGCTAGCAATGGTCTCTCATTTTCAATTCTCAGATGCCAGTAAACTAGTTATATCTAGTTGAATTGAGGGTTCCGTCTATGTTTTGAGTAAAAGCTGGATGGAATTCAGACACAGCCTTTTGCTTTTAAAGTTGGTGATTTTTGATAGTTTGAGCGAGCTCTGCAGTGCTTAATCTTTCCTTGCATGAGCCGTAAATAACCGTGTTCCATTGACAACCTTGCTTTCTGGTTCAGGTGCCAGATATAATTGACAATGCATGTTATTTTTGAGTTTGACAATGGCTCGCGAGGGATGCTTGACCTTTGCATGTTTGCTTAAGGCAGTAAAAACGAGCGAGAAGTATCTGTTTGTGGTGTAGGAAAGTTAGTCCCCCATGTTAGTGAATGCTGAGCCCGCTTCATCTTTGATTGCATTTGCCATCTCCCTCTTATATAGGCAGTCCCCTCCTTTGCTGCTTTGTATTGCTCGGATGATTCCAATTTAAATGAAACATCCAATTGTACTGTCGTTTTGATTTTAACATCCAATAGTTCCATTTACTGATTTTCCCAGTATGCTGCTCCATTCTTGGGCATGTATGCATGTCCTTTCACACATTTTGTTCAAACCGTGCCTTTGTTCCAGAGAGTATCATGCATTTTGGTACTCGTATGGCAGGGAGAGATACTGTACAGACATTGAAAGCTGAGGATGGTCGAGTTAAGTGAGTTGTCTTCAAGTATATTGGAGTTGGATTGTGTATATTTGCGAATACAGTTAGGCTTCCTTTTAAGTGTGATTCTGCATGAACTTGTTTTCCAGATGCATCATGGATCTAGCTATTTGGAACACCTTAACTTCTTGTCTGCAATTCGAGCAAAAGGTGAAAAAGCTCCTGCAGTGGATTGGCAAGAAGGGTTGATTTCAGTGGCTATTGAGTTGCAGCCCAGCTTTCTATTGAGAAGAGTCAACTTGTTACAAGTCAGGAAGTCATGGATGAACATTAGTTAAGCTATTATGTAAGTCTTGACTTTTCAAAACGATTTAAAATATATAAATTATATTAAATTTTAACCAAAAAAAATTTTAATTTTTTGAGAAAACAGGTTAAACAGCGTACCAAAAGGATTCCTTATCTCTCCTTTACTGTTCTTCTATGTAGCTTCTTCATCGAAGTACAGGAGAAGAAGAAGAAGAGGCATCCTGTGAGAAGACAACAAAAACCTGTCAATCGTGGATATCACTTCGTAATCTCAACATTTTTTTTTCTTTAAACTAATTTTTTTTTACTTTAAATTAAATTTTTTAATATTTTTAAATACAAATCACTTTAAAAAAATCTGTCAAAGTTGTGTGAACTACGACCATAAACAAAAATCCAAACCAAAACCCCTTTGACAAGAAAATCAAACACAGATTATTAAACAAATTCTGAAAAAGAATTCCCCCTACCCAAGTCACGAAACCCTATAAAAATCACCCACATGCAGGTTAGAACGTGCAAGCTAAGCCCAAAGCTCTAAAAAAAAAAAAATCCATGTCATCCTCGTCGTCTATCATAACCCTCCAACTCCTACTCTTTTTCATTGTGGTTCCCATCTCTTCATTAGCAAAAAAGCCACACGTCATCAATTTCCGATCTCCCAACCTCTACCCTGAAGGCCTTGCCTACGACCCATCCGCCCAACACTTCATCGTCGGCTCTCTCCACCACCGCACTCTTCACTCCGTCTCCGACGCCGGCGTTATCGAAACCCTCATCTCCGACCCCTCCCTCCCTCCTAACACCACCATCCTCGGTCTCGCTGTTGATAAACTCAACAACCGCCTCCTAGCTGCCATCCACTCCGACCCTCCCCTCCCTCCATTCAACGCCCTCGCCGCTTACGACCTCCCCTCGCGTCAACGGCTCTTCCTCTCCCTCCTCCCATCTACCCCCTCCGATGACAACCGCCGCCCCGTCGCCAACGCCGTGACCGTCGATTTGGAAGGCAACGCTTACGTCACCAACTCGCTAGGATACCCGGAGGGAAACTTCATATGGAAAGTTAACCCTGAAGGGGAAGCCTCGATTTTCTCGAGATCTCCGCTTTTCACGCAGTTCCCGGTGGACCGCGACGCCCCGTATAGTTTCTGCGGGCTGAATGGGATCGCTTACGTTAGCAAGGGTTATTTGCTGGTGGTGCAATCAAACACGGGCAAGTTGTTCAAAGTCGATGCTCACGACGGGACGGCACAGAATGTTTTGTTGGGCGAGGATTTGCCGGTGGCTGATGGGATTGCGATAAGGGGAGACGGTGTCGTTTTGGTTGTGTCGCATGAGAAGCTGTGTTTTTTGAAGAGTGACGACAGCTGGGGAGAGGGAGTGGTTTATGATAAAACTGACCTTGATGTGGAGAAGTTTGCTACATCAGTTGTAGTGGGAAGAGAGGATAGGGCGTACGTGTTGTATGGGAGTGTGTTGGAAGGTATAACGGGGAATGGAGGGAGGGAATGGTTTGGCATAGAGGAGGTGAGATCTGAGAAGGAGAATGAAGATGAGAAAATGTGGGTGTATGTGTTAATAGGGTTAGGTTTGGCATATTTTTTAATTTGGAGGTTTCAAATGAAGCAGCTCGTCAAAAACATGGATAAGAAGACCAATTGATCTTGGTTTTGTGGTAGTTTGTTTCTTTGCGCTGCTCGGTGCTGGAATGAGAATTCATGAGCTTCTCTGTTGTTCACGCTTGTCATTTCAATAAAACCCTATTTTACATTGCCGTCGGTCAAAATTCATGGCATCTCTTCCTCTTCTTCTTCCTTCCATCTAACTTTGAGATGCCAGAAAACATCGACTCTCAATTCCAATAATAATTAAATAAGTAATTGAATGTACCTTGAAAGTTACCCCATTACACAGTGACTTTGAGCTTCACGTGAAATTCAAAGTTATAACTTGTAAAAAATCTCCCCAAGTAGGAAATCCCCTCACTACAATCGAAGGCAAACGATACAGGAAGGAGCTTTATTATTCTTTTACAATTGAGAGAGACAATCTCTGCCGTTAAACAAAGGGCTGTCTCTGTCTGTGGTGTCAGTTATTCATGGAGGGACTGTGAGCCGGCAGAGAAGAGAGTATGATAGTGCCCCGTTTGTCTCTGCTTCGAGGAGAAGTGGGAGAGAATTTCTGAACTTTCTGTTATACCTTTCTGTAATGTAATAAGAAACTGTTTGTAGCTGAATTTATTTTTTTTAAAAGTAAATTTTAGAGAAATAAAGATTGAGAATCAAATTTGATAGATAAAAAATTTTAATAAAAAAATAATAGAGAAAAAACAAATAACAATTATAAAAACAAAGACTAAAATTAATATAAAAATTAAATTTTAAGAGATAAAATTGAAAAATAAATATTCAAAACAAAATATATATTGCAATTAAAAGTTTAAGGACCAAATTTGATATAATTAGCAAATAATATGACGTTTCTAAATTTTTTATAATTTTTAAAAAGTATTTTCCCTCCAAGTTTTTCAGAAAAATACTTTTTTAAAAATTAAATCAAATTTTTTTTAATTAGAAAGTGTCTTTTATAATAATAAATAAATACAAAAACATTTTAAAAAAATAGTTTCCTGTGACTACTATAAAATAAATATAACATAAATATAATTTTTCAAACTTTAAAAATATTATTAAGTTTTTAGATCAGGTTTTGGTACACGGGAGCTGTTTCTATACTTGACTTGAAACCAAACCTTAATACAAATTATCCATAAGATTTCTATCCATTCCAATACATTAGGGTCAAATTGGCATCATAGTTTATCTATAGTTATGAATAGGTTATAGAAATAAAATATTTCAATGGCAGAAAATTTTTTAATGTTATTATTAAATTTGTTCTAATAAGTTAAATTTAAAAGTTTTCAACTTGATTTTTTGTTTAATTTAAAGTTTTAAATTAAATTATATTAAAGTTGACTTGAATTGATAAAACAATTTTTAAAAAATTAATATTAGATCCAAATAAAATATAGATGATCAGTAATAAGAGATATGGCTTTTAAAAAAATATATTAATATGATATTTTTTAAAAAAAATATTAAAATAATAATGTTTGGAATTAACCTGAGTTACTTTAGATTTATCAAACTTATAACCTGAATAATAAATTTTAATAAAAATTTTGATAATTTTAACAGGTTTAATAATTTTTTTAGTTAATTATATAATAAAAAAATAAAAATAATAACAAAGTATAAAAAAATAAAATTAATAAATAAATAAATATTAAATAAAAATAAATAAATTGTACACGTGGGTCTAGATTACCAGTGCACCAATAATAATAATAAAAAAATACTCAAGCATGTCGCTTGTGGTAGGCCTATGCGTCGAGGCCATATTTATTTATATACTTTTCTTTTATAAAAGAAAATATATAAGCCACGGGTCACCTAACCTAGAATTCATTTACTGCTATGGTGCTGAAAAATAAAGTGGGGAGATTGAGAACCTTTTTTCACCCAAAACCACATAATAAATATTATGAAAACCTCCATAAATATCAACTTGAAAACACACCAAAATCATCTAAAGATTTTTTATATCAAAACAAAAAATTAAAACGAATCTTGATCTCTATTTTCAAACATGTTTATAAAAAAAACTCATCATTATTGAGTTTTCTTGTTAAATGGATATTGTTTCCTCAAAAAATAATTAGTTTCATTGCAAAAAGAAAATCAGACCAATAATTTTGTATTTTAGATGACTTTGTCTCTCATTTTTCAAGGATAAAGACCATGAAAATTAAAAAATAAAAATTGTTAAGAATTTAAAATTAAACATATATTTTTTCTGTATTTTATATTTAAGTCCAATTTCTTTTAACTTGACAGTTTACAATAATTTCAAAATTAATCTCATCTACTTATTCTATAAAAGGATTAGATTTTAAAAAAAAACTTTTAGCTACTTCACTGTTAACTAGGATTATATCCTAAATTTTTCAGGATATAAGTAATAATTTCTTTTTTAGTTTATTATTGTTTTAAACATGTTTAGCATTGCGATAGCTGTTGTAGTGGTAATTTGAAAAAAGTTATTTTATAAAAAGTACTTTTAACAGATATTGGTTTGAAAAAATAGGTGTTTGGTTAAAATTATAGTTAAAATTAAGGTTGAACAAAAAATAGTTTATTGTGTTTGGTTAAAAATACTTTTGAAATTGAGGTTATAAAATAATTTAAAAAATATATATTAATATTGATGGTTTTTAATTTAAATATTGTAGATTTAACTATTACCATTATATCATGAAATAAATAATACTTTATATAAAATATTTTTTATTGTTCAATTAAACTATTCACAATTCTATCATGTATGAAATATATCCGACAAGGACTACAGTTTTCACAAATGTTTTAAGAGCGCAACAATATCAGGTAAAATATAATCAGGAACAAAATTGAGATTGTGATCAAATTCTGTAAATGCGGCGTCATCAAGCAATTTTCGTCTAATTTATATAGTCATTAAATAATGTTTAACACTAGTTTTTTTGAATAAAATACAATCATAAATAAAAATTATTTTTTATTTTATTGGGTCGAACCCGATTCAATATATTTTTAGCTTTGAACCAGACCAGTCCGACCGCAATAATGAAGCATGCTCCATTATTCATTGAAAAAAATGGATTAACAATGGAGACATGCTCTACTATTCATCCATTTTCCCATCGCAAGAAGCAGCAAAAAGCTGTTTTTTATAACTTGTGGTCGCACTATAGGTAATGATGGGACCTATCATTGAAAAATTGTGGTAGAAGCATTATCAAATGTTAAAAATTGTGATTGCGGGTGAAACTCGTTTGCAGCTATAATACCAAACATTTACTTAATTAATTTTTTTATATTTAATTTTTACCCCAACACTTTATCCGAGTATAAAAACAATTAGTTATAAAAAAAAATTCAAAATTAAAGCTTATAGATTACTGTCCATACTCCATAGAGTTCTGGTTTTAAAATTTTTGTTTAAAAGAAATTATTCTTACCTCTGCAACTAAAGATGCACAGAAGGAGTAATTGTGGTTTCCAATGCCTAGATGGACTTCTTGGGTTGTGATAAATCCAGGTATAAAAATTTATTCTCGTCCTCCAATTGATCCATCAAAAATTGGTAGTGGCTACCTCGGTTGGCAAATCAGTAGTTTAAGAATGTGGTTTAAATTATATTTTTTAATTTTTTTTTATATATTTTCATATTGTTTTTGATATGCTGAAATCAAATATAATTTAAAAAAAATAAAAAAAATAAATTATTTTAATATATTTTTAAATAAAATACATTTTAAATCACATCGCGTTCACATTTCTAAACAAACCGTATTTTTAAGAGGTTTCATGTTACTCTTCTCTTGTATTGTCCATCGAGAGTTATGGCTTAAAAGCGTTGCCTTGTCGTGTTGAGCCATTGTTCTATACAGAGGTAAAGAAAGGGGAGGGGAAATGAGTCCTCTTTTGTGCTTAGTTAAATGGGATCATCTGGGTTCTCCGTCATGCATGTTTCATTCTATGATAGCTCTAACTTGTGGATCTTTATTGATGTTCTACACAAATGAGGTCGCCGTGCTTGGTCATGGCTTTGAAATAGCAACAAAGCTTAAAGGCTCGGCGCTACATGACAAACTCTTGATCCAACCTCCGTATCCTTTTCTAGGTTTTATTAGTTGGATACCACGCTACACGTCGGACTTCCTTTTTGTTTTTATAAAAAATATTATAATATAAAAAATAATATTTTTTTAATAATAATAATAATTTAAAAAAAAAATATTAATTATTTTATTAATCATATTAATTATAATAAAAATAATAATATTTATAACATAAATAATACTATTTTTCATTTGAACACTTTGAATTATATATAAAAAAAAATATTTATAATACATTATTATATTAATACATATAGGTAAGCGCAGACACATTCAAATCCAACTTAGAGGTAGGTATGGATGCATTCAGCCCAACTTAGGGTTGGACGTGAACATGTCAATGCTCAACTTTGGTCGCGTCCATGCTCAACATGATTTTGGGCTAGCACGCATTTAGACCCAACTTGGAGTTGGGCGTGGAAGCGTCCAGCCTAACTTGGGTGTGGGTGTGGTTGCGTGCTCCAAGTTGGGCGTGGGCGAGTCCAGCCCAATTTGGTGTGGACATGCTTAGATTTTTAATTATAATAAAAATTAAAATATTAAAAAAATAATATTATTTTTAATATTAATATTTTTAATCATAATAAAAATTAATGGGTTTTCTTTTAGATATAATAAAGTACAACATGGTTTTATTTTGGCTTAATCTTGCAGTTGCAAAATAGGACATAAGGGTTATTATTCTATGGCTTTTTCTTGTAACAAAACAATAGGTGTAAGTATTCATTTCCTTGTATGATGTGAAACATAAAAAAGAGGGTGTAAAGATGCATTTTTTATATGTATGTGTCAAGTTTGCAATGATAAACAAAAATGGCAGCATGTACAAGGTTTATTCTTAGTATTTTTTTTTTGGTAATATCGACAATAAAAATAAGGCTAAGAGGTTGTATCTTAAAGTTTTAGGGCTTATTTGATTGAGTGAAAAGAGCATAAAAGAATAAAAGGAAAGGTTTCTCAATTTTTTTGTAGACATGAAAAAAAAGAATGTTATTTTCTCTATCAAAATCCTCTTTCTTGATATGTTAACATTTGTAAATTCATTAACATGAAAATGATTAAAAAAAGGTTAAGAGTAGTAAAATGGTTTAATTGCATTGAGAACGCAATTTTCTTGAAAATTTTTGTATTTTTTTATAATTTATAAAATAACAAGAAAAGTGGTTGAAACATTGGTAAACAATGAGTTACAATGAAAACTTATCAAAAAGGTCAAAAATTACAAAATAACTTTGAATTGGCTAAATTACATCAAGAATGCATTTTCATTGAAATTTTTAATATTTTTTCATTTTTCTCTATTTTTCAATAATATTAAAAAAAGTGATTAAAACTGGGTTTAAAATTGAATTATGATGAAATGTCATTTAAATGATAACCAAAAATGTTAGAAATAACAAAATTGCCTTGAATTGATAAATGAATTGCATTAAGAACACATTTTTCTTGGAAAGTTTTACATTTTTTATATGTTAAAACAAAGAAGTACTCGTTATAGAGTTACTACACACCTCACGCGCTAGAGAGTTGCTGGAATTTATGAGCAATGCGTGTTATACAAACACAATGCTAAAACCTATAAAACGACAAAAAAAAATGTTGGGTTTTTAGGGTTTAATGATTCTATGATTTATAGGTTATTTAGGTATGTTTTCGAGTTGTCTTTTCTTGGATTTTTTTGTTAGGTTTATAAGAAAAAAGAATATGATTGGAAAGGAAATCAAGGGTAGTGGATGAGTGGGAGATTAGGGTTGTTGATGGTTGTTGAAGGAAAAAGATAAGATGGTGGTCACATATAAATAAAAAAAGTTGTTGCATAATTGTCTGACAAAGAGATATGTAAAAACAATTGTGGTCTTTTAAGGGGTATTGTTGTCGTGTTATGCCACTATTTATTTACCAATGATAAAGCTATCAGCTATTGGTGTGATTAAGTGACAGTACAACTTGGTCAAAAGAAGTGGAAACCATAAAGATTAGGGTTATGTATGTGGGAAAAAAAAGTTTCTTTTCTTTTTCTTTTTTCAGTTGGATTTTCTTTTTTTATTTTATTTTTTTTTAAGTCCTATTCATGTTGATTTAGAGAAGGATTTAAACTCTTATTTTTATTTTGGTCCCTTTTTTCTCTTAATCATTATTTTACTCCATAATCTTTTTTTTCTTAATTTTTTTTTATTTTTGAAAATATAACCAAATGGTTAGAAAAAAAGGGGTTACAAAGCTATAATGACATCTATTTACATATTGCAGAAAAACCTATGAATTCTTTGCTAATTTTTTTATGTGTTCTCAAATTAATTTACACATACTTCTTTTTTATTTGATATTATTGTTATTGTTTTAGGGTGTGATACTTTTGGATTTATTTCAAAAGTGTGTTTCAAGTGAAAAAAATATTAAATTAATAATTTTTAATAATTTTAATATACTAATATTAAAATAAAAAAATATTTTAAAAAACACCTTTCATAAAAATACTGCTCTAATGATTAAAGCTGCTAGTTGTCCAAAAGATAGTGAGGAAATTCAAATCCGCGTATAGAACAGTGTTTCCAACAAAGCTAAAGTTAGATAATTTTTGGGAGTTACTAAGAAGAAGAATAGAGAAAAGATAACTGAAAATCCAATATCGACAAGGACATGCTCAAACGCTCCTTCTACACTGTGTTAGCAATGGCCATGTACCATACCAATAAAAAAGACAATAAAAAGCTTGATCTAGTGGTGAAAGGGGTTTGTCTTCTTTCACTGCATCTGAGTTTGAGTCCTGGTATGCACGTCTGTCACCCCGTGATTCTTTACATGTTTACTGGATTTGCAGGGTATTCAATAGGCCATAAAAATTAATCATAATGTGCGCAAGCTGACCCGAACACTCCATGTAAATAAATAAAAAAAAGCAACAAAGAACTCCCATGTAATTATGAGTTGAAAATTAGAGGCGTACCAGACTGGCCTGGTCAAATCATTTATCACGATGGGCCACCCTGCGCATGTGTATAATGCAGACTAGGGGCCCTCTTTGCAGCTCTTGAAGATAAGGAAAAGGGTGAACACTTTTCATGAGATGCGCCATCCCATCCCAAAATTTGAAATCTCAGTGAAGTCGATATCTTTTGGCTGATAGAGGACCTTCGATGATCTAGTCGGCAAGTGAGGCCGTGCATGTATGTGTGCATGACAAGGAAAGAACACGTTGAGTACAAGGCAAGCCTGGAGTTTCGTACGGGATAATCCCTCCATGTTGAAACCTGATACGAGCATGAAAATTGGCGTTTGTGTCGGTGTGTCAACGCCACCACAGATTAGCAGAGGCCAATTATAAGACTGTGTATGTGGTCTGTGTAATTAGGTATAGCGAGAGTGACTGGCTATCTAGCATGTTAATTCGAGGATCAACCAAGCCGAGCCTAGTAAATTGGCCTAAATTAAAATAATTAAGTGTTAAAAAAGTAAAATTAAAACAAAAATAAATATGGGGACTCTGTTAAACGGTCAAGGCAAATAGGCTAGTCCGCCACATTTAAGCAGTGCGCGAGGCATCTTGCAACTGCCGAACACTCATTTTTGCGGTGATGTCTGAAGCGGCGTGTTCAGCTCTTCCTATTGAGCGGTCAAGGGGTGGTTTGGTGCTGGCCATCCCTTTTCTTCTCCTCCTTTTTTTTCTTTTTTATTTTCTCAGGATTCAAGCCAACCATACCCAAATTAAAAAGGTGTCATGTTATGTTTATTTGAACATATTTTATTTATTTATATTTTTCTAAGTTCTACTCTACAACGTTAAGTTGATTTAAAAAATAAATTTATTAATTTTATTTAATTTTTTTTCTATAAAGTTATTCTAGTTTCTTAACTAGATTTTTCTTGTGTTCAGTAGAGTGTTTTTTTGTTTTTTTCTTGAATTAATTTTGTTTTTTTAGGAATTAAATTATTATTTTTAATTTTTTTATAAGATTATTCCATTCTTATTTAATTTTTGTATCATTATAAAATAAGATCATGGAGACCTCTTAAAAAATTACAAAAAGTATATTTTCATGATATTTTCAAATGTTTATTTTTTATAATTAACCATTATCAAAACAAATTGAATTTAATTTATTTATTTTTATTGTTATTATTTTTTAATTATATTATTAAATTAACCAATCTGGTAAACAAAGTTAAATCAATAACTCAAATCTTTATTCTTAAAAAAAATACTAAAAATTATCCAAAAATAAAATAAAAACAAAAGCTTAGAACACCAATCTAAGTACGTAGTTACTTGAAGGAATTAATTTAAATGTGATAGATAAGGATACCAACCTTAACCGTCCGCTTTTGAGCAAGGCTGTTTAAATGAAAGAGAGAGAATCCTAAACTGTCCCCACCGTCTAGCCAATGCTCATGAGTTGGCTGGTATTGCACAGAATTCCAAGTTTCAAAATACCTATAAGAGAGACCATCCATGCGCTCTTATTAGCACTCATTGGGCAAATATACTCGACATTTAATACTCATACTGCCCAAAAAGTAGAGAGTTTAATACATATAATCCCTTGTTTCCTTGTAGAATCCTGCGCTTTCTTGCATGAGTGCTTAAGAAACAGTCCCCGTTTATTAAGGATAATGTTCTCCTTGTGTCCTTTAAACTAGGATTATATTAGCTATCGAGTTCCGTGACTTCTGTCTTTTTGATCCCTTTCATGAGACCTGACCTTATTTTCCTGAGGTTTCAAAGCACTAGGTTTTGGAAAGTGCTTTTGTACTCTATTTTGCCTCCTATTTTGCAGTTTCTTGACCTTTTTGCAGCTACAAGCTATATATAAGAAGTTAGTTCCAAAGGAAGAGTGGTAGAGTAATATCGTTTTGCTAGTATATAAAGCCTCTGAGCTTGCCAGGTTAGTAGAGCAGATCTCTACCTTCATATTTTGGCCTGCTTTATTTCTTTTACAACTTCTTTCAGGTCTTAGCAAGGAATGCTCTTTCTTTGAAACCTTGCACGTTATTGTCTAATTTGGAAGTTCTTCTTCTTAGAGGTATCTTTCACTGATATTGCAGGGAACTTCAGTTATTGTAATTTTAATGAGATAGATCTCTGACCTTTGCAAGGAGCTCAGGAAAGAGAAGCTTTGCAATTTGATTGGAATATTGTGACATAGATAGAAGAAATGGAAAGTGGGCTTTATTCTTCTTTTAAAAGTAGTTCTTTGCTAGATTATTTAGAGGCGGACCAGGAGATGAAACCAGCATCTTCACTGCCAGCAATCCCTCAACCAAAGACACCAAGAGAGCCTATGGAGTTCTTGTCTAGATCCTGGAGTCTCTCTGCTTCAGAAATTTCAAAAGCTCTAGCTCATAAGCAGAAGCAATTTTTCACCGAAAAGAATCCCGATACATTTGCAGAGATAATTGTGGCACCACAAGCAGTGAGTCATCTTCTCCGCCACTCTTAGTTATTTACACTTTCTCCATCATGTGCTCATTATTTTCTATTACGAATCAGAACACTCTCAATTCTGTATCAAGTCATTCAATGCTTTTCTTGGCACATAATCCACTCAATTCTTATCATCTAATTATTTTGCTTCTTTGCAGTCAGGGAAGGTGGTAAACTCTAATAGTCCAAGGACTGGATCATTAGGAAAATGGTTCCACCACAAGGAATTCAGTAGTCGTGCAGTGATGAAGAAAGACAAAGCACGCACCGAAAATGCTCATATGCATTCTACTGTATCTATAGCCGGACTAGCTGCAGCCTTGGCTGCGGTGACCGCTGCAGGAAATTCTAGTGGCTCCAGCTCCAAAATGAACATGGCTTTGGCCTCAGCTACAGAACTCCTCGCATCACATTGCATAGAATTAGCAGAATCAGCTGGAGCTGATCATGATCGTATAGCTACTGTTGTGAGATCAGCAGTAGATATTCAAAGTCCAGGCGATCTAATGACCCTTACTGCAGCTGCAGCGACAGGTAATTGCTCAATCTTTTCCTGGTATTCACGTTTTTCCTATCGCTTAATATTGTTTCCAAAGTAATGTGATCTATCCTTTTATATCAGCTTTGAGAGGAGAAGCAGCTTTAAAAGCAAGATTACCAAAAGAAGCAAGAAGGAATGCTGCTATAAGTCCTTATGATAGGTGGGTGGCAAACACTCCTCACTGGACTTCTTTAAATGGTCCATTAGAAGAACGGGGTCCTCCCTGTGTTGGTGAACTGTTGCAACACACAAAGAAAGGTCCATCCTCTCTCTGTTGCTTTTGGAATTTTGCTAGAAATCTTGATAAAGAAATACCAAGAAACGCAACTGCTGTGGAGTGATTTTAGATGCTAACGCTAAATAATTGTTACCGGAATTGTCAGGGGCGTTGCGATGGAAGCATGTCACCGTGTACATCAACAAGAAATCTCAGGTAAATACTAACTTGGAGAAAAGTTGGAGCAGTGGTTTATTAGTCATAAACTTCCTTGTTCACCAGTATAAACCTTTCCAGGTCCTAATTAAGATCAAAAGCAAACACGTTGGAGGAGCCTTGTCCAAGAAACACAAAGGTAAGAATTTACCTCAGTGTCGCTTTGGCATTTATTCCATCTTTCTCCAGTTCCATTTTATCTTTACCATCTCTTTAATCTACTTTGCGCAGCATTTTATTTTTTTTCAAATCTCGAAATACTTGAGCAACAATTTCTGCAGTTTTAGATCTGAATGTCTTCTGCTGCTATTAGGTGTTGTTTATGGAGTTTGTGATGAGACAACAGCATGGCGTTATATAAAAGAAAGAGAAAGTACTGAAGAAGTGTATTTCGGCATTAAAACAGCACAAGGTCTGCATGAGTTCAAGTGTAAAAGCAAAGTTCACAAGCAGAGGTGGGTTGATGATATAAAAAATCTTCTGCAACAAGTAAGTTATGTGGAAGTAACTGACCGCTCTCTGAAATGCTTAAGCATAAACGATGGCGCATAGTTTCATCCATGTTTGTATATTGCTCCAATAATACAGGAAAGATGAAAGTTTTGTTTAATGATCTTAGAGTATGAAAATGGTATACTAGTGATATTACAAATGAAAATCCCTCTTATGTACAATTTACCTATGCAATATATGAAATGCATACACGATTCCCCTGTGCAGTCCCCAATTTATGAAATGAGATGAGACAGCTCTCCTTGCAAGGGTGCTGTAACATCATAACCAATTTTCCATGTCTATGTGCACGAACTTACGCAAATATGTGAAAGTTGGGCAGCTTAGTTTTTGTCAGGTTGCGTCTTGGATTGTCAAGAAGGTACAGCTGACAGAGTTGAGAATCTTCTACAATCTTCATTCTTACAGTGAATTAAGTGAAAGATAACCATGTACCTGTGTGACAAAAAACAAAGAAGTTTCTTTCCTTAATTTTCCTTTTAATTTCAGACAAGTCCCAGGTATCAAAATTTAGCATGCTACAAAAGTAACAATCAGTATATAACAGCCCCTGTAGTTATCTAACGCATTTCAGTTTCAATTGAAACACCCATGAATAAACATGTGCCTATTAACCATCCCGTCTGTGTTAACCACGGGGCTGAATTCTAAGGAGCTAGCTTGCATACACTGTAAAGGAACAAACGAGGGTTCTTTTTTTCTTTTTCTTTTTTATCAGGAAAGAGACTTTACTATCGGAGGAAGAATGTACAAGAGGAGACTGAGACATCCTCAGAAGCAGCAAAACACAAAAATAAAATAGCGGTTTAGTAGTTCTATCCACATAGATACCGGGTGATAAACTAAAGATAAACTTATTTTAGGTGGGCAAAAAAAATCCAGTCTTGTCTGATGATCTCAGCAAGTCAAATCGAAAAAGAAGGCTTGAACTTCACTGGGTGACTTTTGAGTTTGAAGTAGACGTAGTCATCATTTCTATGTGTTGTCAATATTTTAATTAGAAAATTTAAATGAATAACTTGACATGCATACAGATTGTAATCACTGTCAACAGATTTCTCTCCTTCGTCTTCACCTCAGAATACAACAGTTCTGTTTTCCTCGTTAGGCAAAACACGCAATTCGCAGTATGATTTTATAGCTTTTGCAAGGCATTGTTTCTCAAGGTTCTCTGATTTCTGCACAAAACTTTGTATATTATCTCTATGGGAAACCCTCTCAACCTGCAACATGTAAAGAAAGATATCAAAAACGTAAGAAAGTTGAAGGCAAAACCAGTTACAGATATCCTGCAATGCCTGGTGGATAAAGATCAAGGACCAAACATCACAATAGCATGCTACGAAAGATGTGATGAAACACCCCATATAACATTAGAACTTCAAACAGCAATGGTGATAGATTATAGAACAGGGTTTGAGACAATTTATTCTGATGAACAAATCCTTCCCCTTATCTTCACCAGCATAGATTCAAAAATCCAGTTAACTCTAACAAATCAAACTTGAACCTGATTTTCAAACAAGGAAAGTGTGTGGAATCACACAAATCCTTGAGTGAACAACCTCAGCCATACGAGAAATTACATCAAAATCAAGAAAATCAGATTCTTTACCACTCATTTTGAAATCTCTCACAAAAAGCAAAAAACAATTGTAGTTGAGCACATTTTAAAGACTATTATATTCTCCTTCAGCTTATTCAACTTGATCCAGCCATCTCATAGATTTCAGTCACACATAGTTCCTACTTGATGTGTATGTGTTTGATGCCTGGAAAAAAATGGCCATTTCCATGCACAGTAGACTCTTTATTTCTCCTGAGCACCATGATATTGAAACCTGTCAACTAGGATTGCGTTTGATAGCCTTCTATTCTAGAAATAAGCAAGCATCCAGCAACCTATATTCAGTAGAATGGGTGATCGATATTTGATTGACAATTGTTGATTAATTCAAGAAGTTCCAGTATTGTATAAATTTGTGTGTGGAAAATTTTACCAAGTGAAATACAGTTTACATCTGAACATTTTAGCAACATGGCAAGAAAAATGATAATGTGGTGGCAGAGAAAGTGATGGAGCAACTTGAAAAAAAAGGAAACAAAACCCAAATTGATGAGACAATAAAATATTCATCACTGAGTACAAACAGCTAAAATTACCAGAATTTAGATGAGAACATAGTGTACTAACAATGATTACCATCTGCTCAATGATAGGCCCTGCATCAAGCTCTTCAGTAACAAAGTGACTTGTCGCACCAATTAATTTCACACCCGCATCAAATGCCTGCGAACAATATCTAGCAAATTAAACATGTACGGGACTCGAAGGAAAGTTGAAATGGTT
The DNA here is from genome assembly GCF_000495115.2 of Populus euphratica. NCBI lineage: Eukaryota > Viridiplantae > Streptophyta > Magnoliopsida > Malpighiales > Salicaceae > Populus > Populus euphratica. Next base: position 117,328 of record NW_011500079.1, on the reverse strand, counting down.
GAAAATGTGATAACTTCTTTATCATAAGAATAAGGTTAGAAAACTAACCTGCTTTGATGGATGCCCACCCTTAAATGATGGCAAAAGGCCATGGTGAATGTTAATTATATCTTTCCTATATCTCTGCAAAAACTTACCAGATAATAACTGCAGCAAGAATTAACTTTTGTGAATTCAAATGTCACAATAGTTGATTCAATTATATCAACAACTGCGTATGCATCATAACTATGCAGGTAATATATTATGGTTGAGGGTGCCAAAAAGACAGACGCAAGGAAAATATCACAGGACTTGCTTTATGAATATCCATTGGCTTTCAGAGTTGAATGGAAAAAAGGAAGCCTTATTTCTTCTATTAGCTCAACTACATATATTCTTTTAGTTTGGCATGCAAGAAGTAAGCAGAAGAGGCACTATGGACCTTATCATCATATTTACCTGCATATACCTGGCAAGAACTAAAAAATCAGTATTCTGAACCAAATCCAAGATCTCGTCTTCTCTGTTATTCTCTTTGCTGGTGCCCAAATAATGGTAAGGAATACTATTCCTTTCAAGAAATCGAATCACATGCGTGTTTGGGAATCTATCATGATTACTGTTACGAATGCATGAAGAATCATAATTAGTATCCTTGAAACCAGACAGATGTAAAATAAAAAGGGTGACATTCCCAAAAGTTCACCTGATTACACGAGTTATATCAACCGGAAGTCTTCCATCTTGCCATGAGTGTAACAAATCAATCAAGCAGTGTTCCTGCAGCAAGACAAACACAGGTTTAAATTAATATCGATGGCATAAAAAACAACAACCGGAAAAAAATATAACCAAATGCACCTGCTTTGAAGCAAGAACAGCAATCTTGAATTTGGGGTCTAGCTTAGGCACCCGGACAACGGACCTTGTTGCATCAAACATTTTTGAAATCCTGAGAAAGTCCTCGTCCATTTGCAACCGTGGCCATTTAACAGGGTCAAAAATAAACTCACTGCCACATTGCACAGAAATCAAAATACACCTCCACTTGCTAGCACAATTAATAAGTCAAACTTGCTCCCAACTACCCTAAACACACAGACCCATTAGCAAAAGCATAAAAAAAGAAAAATAAGATTTTGAAATTCTACGAACCAAATCCAACCACAAAGACTGTGATTCAGCAAAATAACAAACAAAAAGATAGGAAATGGAGTAATAAATTCGATGCAATACCTTCTAGAATAGAAGACATTCTTGTTTTCAGGGACGAAAACATCAGCCCCAAGAATGTTTCCACCTCTGGAAGCGATACATTCTGATAGCTTCGCAACAATACCAACAGCGTCCTAACCATGACAAAGACAGATATACGTATCTATCTATCTATCAATTCAATACGAAGAGCCATTCATATTTATTTGTTTCACTAATAAAGAAATGTAAAGGCGAGTGACTGACTATCTTACAGGGCATTGGAAAACGTGGATGCCGCGGGTAATAGAGGACGAATCGATGGACTTGAAGGACCTGATGCTGCTGCTTCTTCCAAGTCCAAATACTTGAGGGACTCTTCTTTGTGTCAGATTCATATCTCTTCTACTCTTAGGCAAGTATTCACGATTTTTTGCTAAAGCAGCACTGCCCAAGGCTTACTTTTTACCCTTACCCTTTGGGGTGTGGTGGTGCTGGTTGAAGCTCACGTTGCTTTCACATTTTCAGAACTTTTCTTTTTGTCTATCATGACGGTGTCGTTTTGTAGAAGTTGTGGATCGCTTTATAGACGAGATTCTGCACGATCTTGACACGTAATACCCGGTTCAGTGGTCATTGTGATATCCAAGTGGTCAACCCCACACAATTCTCAGCACCAATCTCACTCACAGTCACGGCACAGAACTCAGATCCTGGTTGGAGTCCCAACTCCTGACTCGTAAGCAAAACTTTGAAATTTCGCATCTCCTTTTCACTATATCCTCAAAGAAACTGCAATCGATCAAGCAAGTCTCCAGTCGTTGAAGTACGATCAGCGTAATTACCCAGATCGTATAAATTAGAAAATGCCTGTAAGTCTCTCTCCCTCCCTATTGTGGATCTGGATCTATTATCACTTACAAATTCATTTCGAAATTAGAAAATCTCAAATTGTGATTCTGTGCGGATGCAGTACAGGAGAATCATGGAGGTAGAGCCGCCGAGTCCGTTAAGGTACATAATCGGCGCAGCAATAATGATGATCGGAGTGGTGTTACCCGTCGGTTACATGATGTTTCGTAACAAGAGGGGTCCTTCTTCTTCTTCCAATTACTCCAAACAGACGTAGGTGTGCCTTTGCCTATTTTCTACCTATTTTACTTAGTAATCTTAGGTTTTGTTGGTGTTATTAATTTTTTTAATTCTGGTTAAATCTGATATTCTTTATCTTTTTCTTTTTTTAATATTCTCAGGGCAAAGTTTTGATAGAGATTTAAAGAGAGGATTTTTATACAATAGAAATTGCGCTGTCTGGGTTAAGTTTGAAGGAGTTGCAAGAAGAAAAGGATGAGGTGCATTGACGGAAAATCTAATTCTGTTATATTTGTTATTGCTGGGGAACTTGAGTTTTATAAAATGGAACTGAGTGTGGTTTGATTCTATGTTTTTGATCTAGTAAATATGCTAATGCCATTTCAAACTCGTCTTTGTTCGTTGGATGAATATGTGCAAGAAGGACAGGCACTTGATTGAATTTGTCTTCTTGTTCTGTTTCTAGCCATTATCATCTAGGGAACCTGCGTATGAGAATACGCAACGGGTTATGTGTTTTTGTGGTGAATTTCACATTTACTTTGTAGAATCTAGAATGTCAAGTGATGTCGCTGACACTGCAGAATGCTTGTTGTTTGAACTTGGTGATCTTTCTTTTGTTTTTTTGGACTAGCGTCATGGATGTGCCTGGCGGCTTGGGTTATGCTAATTACTGATATGTTACATGATGGTTGGATTTACTGGATGAGCATATGGTGTAACAATGTTCTGTAGTTACGTTCACTCTGTATGAATTTGAGCTGTGATACCGAAGAATTGGAAATGATTTGTTAGAATGATTAAAGTTGATGTTTTCATTGTGGAAGCCTATGGATCTGGGAATGTAGAAAAGACTAGAGAGTGGAAAATGCAAGTGCTTGAAATGTATTGCCATTTTGCTATGGAAACTTTTTACGAGCTACCTTTTAGAATTGAAGTGTTTGGTAGTGCAAAAAATGCAGGATACACAAGGATTGGTGATGAGGTTTAGTGAAAATCCCCCGGAGGATGATGTTATTTTCAAAGTGGATGATTGGGCTAAAAGGCTGAGAATGGATCGCTGGACTTGAGAATCATGAATGCTTGCAAAGTAAGTCCTTTGTTGGATTTAAGGGATCATCCGATTCTTATGTTAGCTCAAATGTAGGTGTGGGGAAGCCTCAAAGCTGTTTAGTGTGCTTGTTGTCAGCGTTTAAAGGTGATGTAATGAAAGAGATGATCAGAAGTTGAAGGAGAAGAATATGAACAAAGAAAAATTGGAATCTTTTACCTGCTGGTTCATGAATTCTTATATAGTTATGAACCATGTCAACTTGCATGAAGATAAAGATAAAAAGAGGAAAACATTGGATATTGATTTTAGAGTTTAGGGGGTGTATGAGAGTTGAGAGTGAGTTTTGATTTGTTTTTTTAATTAAAAAAATTAAAGTTTTTTTAACTTTAAATTATTATTTTTTTAATATTTTTGAATTATTTTGATAGGTTGAAGTCAAAAATAATTTTTTTTAAAATATATATATTATTTTGATATTTGTTTTAATTTTAAAAAGCAACTAGTAAACACGGTTTTAAGTGAACTGGCACTGATGTGACTATCCAACTTTGAGTCTTAGGGTTGTGTTTTATTGGGCTACATGGACACCTTGAGTCTGAGTCCAATTTAGAGGCTAGTATGTTGTGGGCTTGTGGGGTTTACAAGGCTTCTTGGGAGTTGAGTCGTTCTTTTCTCGAGTCCAGTGGAGCAAAAGGTGACATGATATACAATTTAAAGGTTACATGGTGTATCCGAGTCTAAAGAGGTCTCCCGAGTCCTGACACCCAAGTAGGCATCATGACTACTTCTCCGAAGGAATTAATACAGTTGAATTTCAGGCCGCCAAATGTGTTTCAAAGCAGTTGTTTCATTTTGCTTCTCTATTTATTTGATTCCCCTCATTAAGAATCGTCACCTTTATTGACCGATCAAGAAATCACCCAACCTTTAAGAATGTGATATTATCCTTAAATAGAGAGCATTTTCCTTGGTCTGTTGCATGATCTTCAATTAATACTGTTAATTAAGCCTGATTAAACAAATTGATGAGCAAAGAAGGATTTGCTGAGACATGAAGGCCAATGACCTTCCAAAAATGAGCAAGTGCTGATTTCTGACAAGCAGATTAGTTGACTTGGCCAAGGGCAAAAACAATTCAGAAGTGCCTAAAGAAAATGATGAAGAGGAATATACCAAGCATGCATGACTAGGCTGCCTACTGAGGGCAAAAAAGATGGATTAATCAATGATCGGGGCCTGAAAACCAGGAGGCAAGAGCGCCCGTAAATAGCAGTAATGGTCCTCCAACAAGATGAGGTCTAAAATAGTTCTTCTGAAATCAGGACAGGGGAAGGCAAAACTGTTGAAATCTTGATACAAATTAAGGAGAGACCCGCAGCCAAACTAAATCGGCAATGTTGCGAGCTCAAGCAAGCTAGCAGTCGAAACCCGACGCTCT
>NW_011500079.1:108396-112532 GCF_000495115.2 Populus euphratica | reverse complement strand
GACGCTCTTTGAATCTACAATCACAGCTCGACCAGATTGAAGAGGGGGTGTTTGACGCAGCACAAGACACGGATGGATCGTGATTTCATTCACGAAGACGAAGATTGTTGATATCGTTCAACAAGACGAAGATTAGACCAAAACTTGACAGGAATTCTGAACGGAATAAGTTTTAGCAAAAAGAATATATCCTCTTCTGTGATTACAGCGAACTAAGTATAGCAATTAGCCATTAAAATCTAGATAACATTAAAATGCATGAATAAAGATAGATTGTCTAGATTCGGTCGATGACCGGATTAACTATATTAATTTTAGCAGGCTTTAATGATTAAATTCAAAGTTTCTGAACACTTCATTAATGATGGCTGGTTTCGGAATGGACTTGATTTGTTTGATGTGGCTGTATCTCTTCATCTTCCCGCAGTTCTTGATTTGGCTGCAACGCTTCATTATCCTGTGGTTCCTTATCAGTGTTGCACCTTTTTTGAACGACCTTCAGAGCACGCACAAACCCAAACACCAACAAAATTGCATGTATGTGTCTTGAAACAGTAAGATGTGACCCAGGCAATTGTGCGGGCTGCTCTCTCCAGTGTTTCGACTTTCGAAATCATCCAGGGCACGATTACTCATCAACATGACATCGTTGTTTTCAAGTACCTGTCAATGTTTAAAATTATTGCTAGCAATGGTCTCTCATTTTCAATTCTCAGATGCCAGTAAACTAGTTATATCTAGTTGAATTGAGGGTTCCGTCTATGTTTTGAGTAAAAGCTGGATGGAATTCAGACACAGCCTTTTGCTTTTAAAGTTGGTGATTTTTGATAGTTTGAGCGAGCTCTGCAGTGCTTAATCTTTCCTTGCATGAGCCGTAAATAACCGTGTTCCATTGACAACCTTGCTTTCTGGTTCAGGTGCCAGATATAATTGACAATGCATGTTATTTTTGAGTTTGACAATGGCTCGCGAGGGATGCTTGACCTTTGCATGTTTGCTTAAGGCAGTAAAAACGAGCGAGAAGTATCTGTTTGTGGTGTAGGAAAGTTAGTCCCCCATGTTAGTGAATGCTGAGCCCGCTTCATCTTTGATTGCATTTGCCATCTCCCTCTTATATAGGCAGTCCCCTCCTTTGCTGCTTTGTATTGCTCGGATGATTCCAATTTAAATGAAACATCCAATTGTACTGTCGTTTTGATTTTAACATCCAATAGTTCCATTTACTGATTTTCCCAGTATGCTGCTCCATTCTTGGGCATGTATGCATGTCCTTTCACACATTTTGTTCAAACCGTGCCTTTGTTCCAGAGAGTATCATGCATTTTGGTACTCGTATGGCAGGGAGAGATACTGTACAGACATTGAAAGCTGAGGATGGTCGAGTTAAGTGAGTTGTCTTCAAGTATATTGGAGTTGGATTGTGTATATTTGCGAATACAGTTAGGCTTCCTTTTAAGTGTGATTCTGCATGAACTTGTTTTCCAGATGCATCATGGATCTAGCTATTTGGAACACCTTAACTTCTTGTCTGCAATTCGAGCAAAAGGTGAAAAAGCTCCTGCAGTGGATTGGCAAGAAGGGTTGATTTCAGTGGCTATTGAGTTGCAGCCCAGCTTTCTATTGAGAAGAGTCAACTTGTTACAAGTCAGGAAGTCATGGATGAACATTAGTTAAGCTATTATGTAAGTCTTGACTTTTCAAAACGATTTAAAATATATAAATTATATTAAATTTTAACCCAAAAAAATTTTAATTTTTTGAGAAAACAGGTTAAACAGCGTACCAAAAGGATTCCTTATCTCTCCTTTACTGTTCTTCTATGTAGCTTCTTCATCGAAGTACAGGAGAAGAAGAAGAAGAGGCATCCTGTGAGAAGACAACAAAAACCTGTCAATCGTGGATATCACTTCGTAATCTCAACATTTTTTTTTCTTTAAACTAATTTTTTTTTACTTTAAATTAAATTTTTTAATATTTTTAAATACAAATCACTTTAAAAAAATCTGTCAAAGTTGTGTGAACTACGACCATAAACAAAAATCCAAACCAAAACCCCTTTGACAAGAAAATCAAACACAGATTATTAAACAAATTCTGAAAAAGAATTCCCCCTACCCAAGTCACGAAACCCTATAAAAATCACCCACATGCAGGTTAGAACGTGCAAGCTAAGCCCAAAGCTCTAAAAAAAAAAAAATCCATGTCATCCTCGTCGTCTATCATAACCCTCCAACTCCTACTCTTTTTCATTGTGGTTCCCATCTCTTCATTAGCAAAAAAGCCACACGTCATCAATTTCCGATCTCCCAACCTCTACCCTGAAGGCCTTGCCTACGACCCATCCGCCCAACACTTCATCGTCGGCTCTCTCCACCACCGCACTCTTCACTCCGTCTCCGACGCCGGCGTTATCGAAACCCTCATCTCCGACCCCTCCCTCCCTCCTAACACCACCATCCTCGGTCTCGCTGTTGATAAACTCAACAACCGCCTCCTAGCTGCCATCCACTCCGACCCTCCCCTCCCTCCATTCAACGCCCTCGCCGCTTACGACCTCCCCTCGCGTCAACGGCTCTTCCTCTCCCTCCTCCCATCTACCCCCTCCGATGACAACCGCCGCCCCGTCGCCAACGCCGTGACCGTCGATTTGGAAGGCAACGCTTACGTCACCAACTCGCTAGGATACCCGGAGGGAAACTTCATATGGAAAGTTAACCCTGAAGGGGAAGCCTCGATTTTCTCGAGATCTCCGCTTTTCACGCAGTTCCCGGTGGACCGCGACGCCCCGTATAGTTTCTGCGGGCTGAATGGGATCGCTTACGTTAGCAAGGGTTATTTGCTGGTGGTGCAATCAAACACGGGCAAGTTGTTCAAAGTCGATGCTCACGACGGGACGGCACAGAATGTTTTGTTGGGCGAGGATTTGCCGGTGGCTGATGGGATTGCGATAAGGGGAGACGGTGTCGTTTTGGTTGTGTCGCATGAGAAGCTGTGTTTTTTGAAGAGTGACGACAGCTGGGGAGAGGGAGTGGTTTATGATAAAACTGACCTTGATGTGGAGAAGTTTGCTACATCAGTTGTAGTGGGAAGAGAGGATAGGGCGTACGTGTTGTATGGGAGTGTGTTGGAAGGTATAACGGGGAATGGAGGGAGGGAATGGTTTGGCATAGAGGAGGTGAGATCTGAGAAGGAGAATGAAGATGAGAAAATGTGGGTGTATGTGTTAATAGGGTTAGGTTTGGCATATTTTTTAATTTGGAGGTTTCAAATGAAGCAGCTCGTCAAAAACATGGATAAGAAGACCAATTGATCTTGGTTTTGTGGTAGTTTGTTTCTTTGCGCTGCTCGGTGCTGGAATGAGAATTCATGAGCTTCTCTGTTGTTCACGCTTGTCATTTCAATAAAACCCTATTTTACATTGCCGTCGGTCAAAATTCATGGCATCTCTTCCTCTTCTTCTTCCTTCCATCTAACTTTGAGATGCCAGAAAACATCGACTCTCAATTCCAATAATAATTAAATAAGTAATTGAATGTACCTTGAAAGTTACCCCATTACACAGTGACTTTGAGCTTCACGTGAAATTCAAAGTTATAACTTGTAAAAAATCTCCCCAAGTAGGAAATCCCCTCACTACAATCGAAGGCAAACGATACAGGAAGGAGCTTTATTATTCTTTTACAATTGAGAGAGACAATCTCTGCCGTTAAACAAAGGGCTGTCTCTGTCTGTGGTGTCAGTTATTCATGGAGGGACTGTGAGCCGGCAGAGAAGAGAGTATGATAGTGCCCCGTTTGTCTCTGCTTCGAGGAGAAGTGGGAGAGAATTTCTGAACTTTCTGTTATACCTTTCTGTAATGTAATAAGAAACTGTTTGTAGCTGAATTTATTTTTTTTAAAAGTAAATTTTAGAGAAATGATTTTTTTTTTATGTTTAATAATTTAATAAAATATAAATTAGAAAATATGTTTTAGTATTTGGTTATGTTATGTAAAATAAGCTAAAAATAATTTATTAATATTTTATTTTTTTCAAGTTTATTAAAATAATAAGGAATAAATCTTACAAATTAAATAGTTGAATAAGAATAAAATTAAAAAATATATAATTTCATAAATTATCTTAAATAAAATAAA
>NW_011500079.1:104452-108151 GCF_000495115.2 Populus euphratica | reverse complement strand
TAGGAGAAAAGCAAATAAAAATTATAAAAATGAGGACCAAAGTTAATATAAAAATCAAATTTAAAAAAAATAAAAAATAAATATTCAAAACAAAATAAATATTGCAATCAAAAGTTTGAGGACCAAATATGATATAATTAGCAAATAATATGATATTTTTAAAGTTTTTATAACTTCTAAAAAGTATTTTTCATCCAAGTTTTTTAGAAAAATACTTTCTTGAAAACCAACTTAAATTTTTCTTTAACTAAAAAGTGTTTTTCGTTAACCAATTTTTCTAATAACAAATAAATATATAAAAATTTTAAAAAATAATTTCTTAAAAAGTAAATTTAAAAAAAAAACATAACCTAAATATAATTTTTCAAACTTTAAAAATATTATTAAGTTTTTAGATCAAGTTTTGGTACACGGGAGCTGTTTCTATACTTGACTTGAAACCAAACCTTAATACAAATTATCCATAAGATTTTCTATCCATTCCAATACATTAGGGTCAAATTGGCATCATAGTTTATCTATAGTTATGAATAGGTTATAGAAATAAAATATTTAAATGGTAGAAAAATTTTTGATGATATTATTAAATTTTTTTTAATAAGTTAAATCTAAAAGCTTTCAACTTCATCTTTTGTTTAATTTAAAATCTCAAATTAAATTATGTAAAAATTACTTTAATATAATCTAGTGAAGTTAATAAATTAAAAAAAAAATCAATATTAGGTCCAAATACAATATAAATGACCAGTAATAAGTGATATGACTTTTAAAAAAATATATCAATATAACATCTTTTGAAAAAAAAATATTAGAACCATGATATTTGGAATCGACCTAGATCACTCTAGATTCATTTATCAAAATTATAATCAAAATAATAAATTTTAATAGGTTTAATAACTTTTTTTAGTTAATTATATGATAAAAAAATAAAAACCATTACAAAATAAAAACAATCAAATAATAAAAAATTCAAAAATAATTTAATATTAAATAATAAAATTTTAAAAAAATTAGATAATAAACATTGGTCTAAATAGCCCAGTGCGCCGATAATAAATAAAAAAAAAAAAAACCAATCACGTCATTTGCTGTAGGCCTATGCGTCCAGGCCTTTTTTTTTTTGTCATAAAAGATAAATAACCTTTATTTAATATATATATATATATATATATAAAAGGACGGGTCACCTAACCTAGAATTCATTTACTGCCATGGTGCTGAAAAATAAAGGGGGGAAATTGAGAACCTTTTTTCACCCAAAACCATATAATAAATACCATGAAAACCTTCTTAAATATCAATTTGAAAACACAACAAAATCATTTAAAAAAAATTTTATATCAAAACAAAAAATCAAAACGAATCTTGATCTCTATTTTCAAACATGTTTATAAAAAAAACTCATCATTATTGAGTTTTCTTGTTAAATGGATATTGTTTCCTCAAAAAATAATTAGTTTCATTGCAAAAAGAAAATCAGACCAATAATTTTGTATTTTAGATGACTTTGTCTCTCATTTTTCAAGGATAAAGACCATGAAAATTAAAAAATAAAAATTGTTAAGAATTTAAAATTAAACATATATTTTTTCTGTATTTTAACTTGACAATTGTACAATAATTTCAAAATCAATCTCATCTACTTATTCTATAAAAAGATTAGATTTGAAAAAAAAAACTTTAGCTATTTCACTGTTAACTAGGATTATATCCTAAATTTTTTAGGATATAGGTAATAATTTTTTTTTTAATTTATTATTGCTTTAAACGTGTTTGGTATTACAGTAGTTGTTATGATGGTAATTTAAAAAAAGTTATTTTATAAAAAATACTTTTAACAAAAGTCGGTTTGAAAAAATAGGTGTTTTGTTAAAATTATAATTGAAATTAAGGTTGAACAAAAAATAATTTATTGTGTTTGGTTAAGAATACTTTTGAAATTGAGGTTATAAAATAATTTAATACGTGTATATATATTGATGGTTTTTAATTTAAATATTATAGATTTAACTATTGTTATTACATTATGAAATAAATAATACTTTAAATAAAATATTTTTTATTGTTCTATTAAATTATCCACAATTTCATCACGTATGAAATATATCCAATAAGGATTACAGTTTTTATAAATTTTTTCAGAGCGCAACAACATCAGGTAAAATATAATTAGGAACAAAATTGAGATTGCGATCAAATTCTGTAAATGCGGTATCATCAAGCAATTTTTATCTAATTTATGCAGTCATTAAATAATGTTTAACACTAGTTTTTTGAATAAAATACAATTAAAAATAAAAAAATATTTTTATTTTATTAGATTGAACCCGATTCAATATATTTTTAGCTTTGAACTGGACCAGTTCGACCGGAACAGTGGAGCATGCTCCAGTGTTCATTGAAGAAAATGGATGAATAGTGGAGATATGTTCTACTATTCATCCATTTTCTCATCACAAGAAGCAGCAAAGAGTTGTTTTTTATAACTTGTGGTTGCACCACAAGTAACGATGGGACCTACCATTGAAAAATTGTGATAGCACCATTATTAAATGTTAAAAATTATAGTTGTGGATGAACCTCGTCCGCAGCTATAATACCAAACACCCACTTAATCGATTTTGTTTAAATTTAATTTTTAGCCCAACACTTTATCTGACTGTAAAAACAATTAATTATAAAAATAAAAATTCAAAATTAAATCTTATAGATTACTGTCCATACTCCATAGAGTTCTGGTTTTTAAATTTTTGTTTAAAAGAAATTATTCTTATATCTACAACTAAAGATGCACAAAAGGAGTAATTGTGGTTTCCAATGCCTAGATGGACTTCTTGGGCTGTGATCAATCCAGGTATAAAATTTTATTCTCGTCCTCCAATTGATCCATCAAAAATTGGTAGTAGCTACTTCGGTTGGTAAATCAGTAGTTTGGAAATGTGGTTTAAATTATATTTTTAAATTTTTTTTATATATTTCTATATTGTTTTTGATATGCTGAAATTAAATATAATTTTTTAAAAAATAAAAAAATAAATTATTTTAATATATTTTTAAATAAAATACATTTTAAATCACAATTATCGCCTTCACATTTCTAAACAAACCGTATTTTTAAGAGGTTTCATGTTACTCTTCTCTTGTATTGTCCATCGAGAGTTATGGCTTAAAAGCGTTGCCTTGTCGTGTTGAGCCATTGTTCTATACAGAGGTAAAGAAAGGGGAGGGGAAATGAGTCCTCTTTTGTGCTTAGTTAAATGGGATCATCTGGGTTCTCCGTCATGCATGTTTCATTCTATGATAGCTCTAACTTGTGGATCTTTATTGATGTTCTACACAAATGAGGTCGCCGTGCTTGGTCATGGCTTTGAAATAGCAACAAAGCTTAAAGGCTCGGCGCTACATGACAAACTCTTGATCCAACCTCCGTATCCTTTTCTAGGTTTTATTAGTTGGATACCACGCTACACGTCGGACTTCCTTTTTGTTTTTATAAAAAAATATTATAATATAAAAAATAATATTTTTTTAATAATAATAATAATTTAAAAAAAAAATATTAATTATTTTATTAATCATATTAATTATAATAAAAATAATAATATTTATAACATAAATAATACTATTTTTCATTTGAACACTTTGAATTATATATAAAAAAAAATATTTATAATACATTATTATATTAATACATAT
>NW_011500079.1:0-103387 GCF_000495115.2 Populus euphratica | reverse complement strand
GTTAAAAAATATTATTATTGTTATTAAAATTTAAAATATTCATATAAAAATAGTATTATTTGTGTTATAAATATTATTATTTTATTTATAATTAATAGTATGACTACTAAAAATATTATCAGTTGTGATATAAATAATATTATTTTTATTATAAGTAATAATATTATAATAACAATGCAAAGTACCACATGGAGCTTGGTTTGCCCTTGCACCACATGGTAGTTGGGCTGCCATAACCAATCAAGTCTTTTGTTAAGATCCATGCGCTAGGTGGTGCTTGAGTCTGCCCCTCGTATTGGAGCTGCCCAAGCGCTAAGTGGCGCTTGGTATGCCCAGGCATTAGGTAGTGCTCGGTAGGGTTGTTAAAAAAATACCAACCAACGGATTAAACCGAAAAAACTAAGAAACAATTGACTGATAGAAAAAACTAAAAAAAACGATTAAAAATAAAAAAAAAACCACCTACTCCTACTCGATTCCAATTTAAAAAAGATTAAATCAATTAAACAGGATCAAATCAGACTGATTTAAAAAAAGGTATAAAAAGAACCATCCCTAGCCCTAAATCTCTTTTTCTTTTTCTAGTCGCCACCCCCCTCTTCCTTTCCAGCCTTTCCCTTCCTAGCTGCCCCACCCCCTTCTCCTTCTCCTTCTCCTTCTCCTTCCTAGCCTCCATGTAGAAGACTTTGATTACTAGTTACTTTTCTTGAATTTCTAAGTGATTGTTGTAATTAATAGCTAAGATTGATATTTGATGTCAATTTTTTCTTTGATTTAGCTCAATGATGAAGATTAGCTTATCCAAAAACCACGGTCCGGTTTTTTATGCTAAAAAACTGGCTCGAACCTAACAAAACCGGTTCGGTTTGAACTAGTTCTTGATTCGGTCCGAGTTATATTAACAAAGAATACTATTTTTTGATTTGATTGAATTTTTAGGTTAAAACCGGACCATGGACACCTTTAATGCTTGTGGTTTTCCAAGCACCATGCAGTGCTAGAACTGCTATAGCTAATTGGACCTTTTGCCAAGACTCAAGAGCTAAGTGGCGTTGGGTTCTACCCCGCGTGCTTGAGCCTTCCAAGCATCAGGTAACACTTAGATCTGCCCTGTGTAAGGGCCATGTAGTCGAAGTGCTAGCTATTTTTGTGTGGGCAACATCAATATTAGGTGCGCACTTCTTATAACTTACGGTCCCACTAAAATTTATATCGATAAATTTTTTACCAATTATTTTTTTAATATCAAATGCATCATAGTAAAAAGACAATCCCATTCCTTTCTTGTTGTAATTGCAATTTTTTATGTTAAAGATTGAACTTATTATACAATTCCAATCTAAACAGTAACAGGGCCATGACACCCTTTTTAATATATGACGTAACGTAATTTGCTATAGGGCTCCTCTTGTTTGTGGTAGCATTTGTCATGGAAAGAGAATTCCATATTTTCTCTGGTTGAGAGCCCGGATTCAAAGCACGAGTGGGAAAAAAAACGTTACATGCACTCGCACTTGTTTTACGAGGAGAGCCGATGATGAATTTTGGTCATGATGGGTTTAATGCTGCTTGAATTTTAGAATAATGAATTTTAGAATAATAATAGATGATTGACTTGCATTGTACTACGGGTAAGATAAGTTTTTGTTTAATGTAAAATAAAATGTTTGGGCATTGTTAATATTTTTTTTTGCTGTAAAGAAAAAAAATTATGTGATGTTGATTTTATATAACGTGATTGAGTTAATAATTTCAAAAATAACTTAAATAATTAGTAAAAATATAATTTAATTTGAATAAAATTTAAAATGATATTTTTTTTTTTAATATTGAGATGAAAATATAGTAGATTGACTAGGACTAAATTATCAAATTTATAATTATAATTATAAGACCATGATAACCTAATAGAAAATAAATAGAAATAAATTATAAAACTTAATTCAAATTAATCAAATATTGAAGAATAAAATAAAAAAAAATAAAAAAATGACTCAAGCCAACTAGATTAACTTGCTAAACTAAAAAAATCAAAATAAATTATGAAACTCAATGTTCAATCAATCCAATAAAATTAAAAAAATAAATAAAAAATGACTTGAATCACCCATATTAACTCACCAAACTTATGACCTAAGTCACAAAACTGAGATAATCTTATATAAAGTATATAAAAAAATAATCTAAATCAACTCGGGTTAATTTATCAAATCTAGGACTCGGGTCATGAGGCTTGAGATGAACTCAAGAAAGAAAATCAAAACAAACTATAAAGCACAATTTCAATTAACTCAAAGTTAAATGATGAAATTAAAAAAATAATTTTAAAAAATCAACTTATCAAATCTGTAACTTAGGTCATGAGATCGAGATAACATCATAAAAAGCAACTCAGGATAAATAATGAAACCTAATTTTTAATCAATAAAATATTGAAGAATAAAATTTAAAAAAAAATCAATTAAATAAAAAAAACATGAGTCAACCGAGTTAATCTACTAAACTTGTAGAATAAAATTAAAAAAAATCAATTAAATAAGAAAAAAAACATGAATCAACTGAGTTAATCTACTAAACTTGTGAGTCAACCGAGTTAATCTACTAAACTTGTAACTCGGATCATAAAAAAGTTTAATTTCTAGCCAAACAAATGTTGATAGATAAAATTAAAATTAAAAAATATATTTAAAAAAAACAAAATAATAATATTTTGTGAAGTGATGAATAATAAAATAAAAGTTTAATTTCTAGCCAAATAAATATTGATGGATAAAATTAAAAATATATTTTAAAAAAACAAAGTAATAATATTTTGTGAAGTGATGGATAATAAAAATACTATCTCTAGGCTATAAGTTTATTGTATTTTATTAATTAGTGGTGTTTATTGTAAACTTCTAGGCTATGAGTTTTATTGTGTGCGGAAATTTTAATAAGAAATCATATAAAATCTTCAGCAATTCAAGAAAGAATGGAGGAGAAAATGATAAGGCTTGTGGCTAGTTTTTATTTTTTATTTTTAATTTGATGATAAAATTGTAATATAAAATATAAAGATTTTTTAAATATTAAATGAAATGTAATAATAATTTGATATCTTTTATTGATTTTTTTTGGGTGTATTGTGATGAAGTGAGGTGTCATGAATTTATAAACTATAAACTATTGAATTACATTACATTGTGAAAGAAATGATGCAAGTGAAAAAATGAGTACAGGGAGTTTTTTTTTTTTTTTTTAATTAACTGGGAAAAAGAAAGCAAAGGGTAGCGCCTAAAACCAAAAGAGGGCGGAGGTTACCCAGCTGGTGCACATTTTAAGCGGAGGGAGCATCCCCCGCTTCAAATACCACTTGTATAAATAGCGCACGCGTTAGCGCGCATCTGTGAACACTCTCACTCACATTGAAGCGAAATGGAAGACGACACAGGAGATAAATCAAGCATTGTGATCGGCCTCATAGAGAACAGAGCCAAAGAGGTACTGTACGCTCTCAGTTTGTTTGCCGAGAAAATGTGCGAAAACCAGAGGAAAATCAGTGAAACTCTTAGTAGTTATAACCGTAAAATCACTATTTCGCTTCCATGCATTTATTTACTTGAGAATCTGAAACAAGACATAGTAATATAGTAATTTAAAAGTTCCCTTTCATTTCATCTCCTCTTCGATTTATTTCGCTCCAGCACTGATAGTTTGAAATTTCAATTCATTAATGGCTTGTTAAATCTCGAATGTGAATTCCGTTCCTGATATTTTTATCGGTCGGATGACTCTTTATTTTTTAAATATAGCTTATTGTGTCTGTAATTCCTAACATTTTGATGATTCTTTGAGCTTCTAGAATCGGAAATCGTTTTTTTCCCTCTTTATGCGATTATTTGATTGTTCAAATTAATAAGGCAAAGAGGATTCATGATATACCTGAATTTAATTTTAGATACTCGAACTGAAATATTTTAATGGTAAGAAATTAATTTTTCTTTCAAATATTTGGCCATGTAAAGATGACTCTAGAGTTGCTAGCAATTTGATAAAGTGAAAATTGAAATTGAAAAGTTCTGAAATATCTCAATTTATTTTGCGCGCTTAATGAGTTGATATTGTGTGATTGGCAGGTTGGAATGGCTGCTTTTGATTTAAGGTCAGCCTCACTGCATCTGTCTCAGTATATCGAAACTAGCAGCTCCTATCAGAATACAAAAACTCTGCTCCAATTTTATGATCCTGTGGTGGTCATTGTTCCTCCAAACAAATTTGCACCTGATGGCATGCTCGGAGTTTCAGATCTGGTTGATCGGTTTTATGCTTCAGTCAAAAAGGTCAATCTCGTTAACAGAATAGAATTTCTCCATGCCTGCTTCCTCTTTCTCTCCTCATGCACCCATTTCATGGTATTATGTGCTGAATTTTGTAGGTAGTAATGGCCCGTGGTTGCTTTGATGACACCAAGGTCGTAACCCAGAAACATCTCATTATTTAACTGGTGTTTTACTTCTGGGTACTGGTGCTTTGATATCTGATCCAATGCCCCTGTCACAACTTGTTCCAGGGTGCTGTACTAATTAAAAATCTAGCAGCCACAGAGCCTTCAGCTCTTGGTTTGGATACTTACTACAAGCAATACTATCTCTGCTTGGCTGCTGCTGCGGCTACAATCAAGTGGTACTGTCAAAAGTTGGGCTTGGCCTGAATTTAACTGGAAGAAAATATTTTAATCTTAGATTTATTTTGAATGCCACAATGCCATACTTGAGGTTATATGTTAAGTAATTAGTTATTAACTACTCAAATCAAGTAAATGTCTTCTCAATAGCTTGGTTAAAAAAGTGAGGGTTGTTATTTCGGGATTCTTATATCTGAGAACCAAGTTTTTAATGGAAAGCTAGAGAATCTGTCTTTTTTCATGTACTTAATATGGCAAGTGGTAACTATGTGTTTATTCATACGACTGTGTACTGTCACTTTAAGATGCCAGTCCATCACTTTGTAGGCAGTGCCTGTTAACAGTTTATCTTGGCCTACAAGGCTTATTATTATTGAATAAGCAACCTAATAAATGCTATATTTTCATTGATCATATGGTAATTGGTGGCACTGACATATTCCTCGGTCCACTGCATCTCTTCCTGCCTTAATATTTGAAACTTATTTGCATATCAGTTATAGATGTGCCATCAGGTATTGTTAGCCATAGTGTTGTTGGATATAGGGACCAAATATGACTAGTTTTTGGCACTGGACTGATGCTGAACCTTTTCTACTTTTCCTCATGGAAGTGAATTACTCTTGAATCCACATGAAAACATGTGCAAGCAAATGACATATTATACTTGATTCTGTGTGCAAGTTGGAAAAAAAAACTCCAAGTTTGCAGATCTGAGTGGCAATGTTGTTACCAACTTGTGAGTGCAAAAAACTCCAAGTTTGCAGATCTGAGTGGCAATGTTACCAACTTGTGAGTGTCTACTTTTGAGAGTACTTTACTTGTCAGAGCATAAATACTTCATACTCAGTAACTGAAGGCAAAATGCCCATGTTGGACTGATGTGAGTGGCATCCATATTTCTAAGATTATAGCATGCTTTGTTGTCTACTAGTTCCCCTTGAACATGATAGTTTTATCCCAAAATTTTGCACTTCATGATTCTTTGAGTCCTTTTCACTTTATAAAATCCAATTAGTCATTTCAAGGTTGCCTAAAGTTTCTGATACTAATGTGCATTTGTTTACACCTTACAGTTATATTATTTTTCATTTTCTTCATTCATTATTCTGCTTCTAAAAGAAAGTTTCGACTGTCTTATGCACAGGATAGAAGCAGAGAAAGGGGTTATCGTCACCAACCACTCATTGTTGGTATATGATCTCTCTCTCTCTCTGGACCTTTCTTTCTCTTTCAAAATGCAAAGATGATCAAACGTAAGAATTTGAGGAGTATTTCTAGGCAGGATGCAAGCTGTTGCCACCTTTTACTCTATTTCTTAGATCTTTGATCCTATTGCTCTTGTATCTTTGATAAATTTTTGGGCATTTCTTTTTATGTTGCGGAGCATGCCTTCTGTGATCCATCAATCCCCTTTGTGCAGTTAATATAGGTATTGTATTTATTTAGCCCCATTTTTCTGTCATGGTGGTGTTGGACTTATTTTGTACCCTCTTTGCTATGGCGGTATCTTCTATTATCATCTATTTCAAATGAATCAGAGTCAAACTCAGCTGTTTCATGCTTGGTTTCGGGTGAAAATAATCCAATAGCAGTGATAAATCTTAGGATTGTTTTTTTGAAATGTATTTCAAATCATGAAACAAAGTTATTTATATATATCTATATATGTTTGCTAATATGAGCTCCTTGGTATCTATGAAATTTCAATCTTCTCAAAGTTTGTCATTACTAGTATATAATGATGGCTGAGTATAATTGTATTAAAAATCAAATAGCTCAAATGCATCACATCATTTTCTTTTCTTCGATGTAAAACTTCATCTGTTTGTGTGTTTACATTTTATTCTCTTTTCATTTAAGAATGCTTCTGAACTTTACTGATGGAATTCTCACTATCCTAGGTTACTTTTAATGGATCATTTGATCACATGAGTATTGATGCCACTAGGTGAGTTTCCTTTGTTTTCTGGATGTCTGGTTAAGTTTCCAGTGTGTGTATAAAATAGAATAAAGTTTGCATTACAGTGTTTTTGTATTTCCATTGAAGTGACAGTTTTTGGAAGGATTTCTAGATGAAATCTAAATTAAATTTGGTGTTGCTTTCAATTTTTTATGCTAGAAGATAAGCGGTTAAATCTTATTGCAGCGTCCAAAATTTAGAAATCATTGAGCCATTTCATTCTACCCTCTTGGGAACAACCAGCAAGAAAAGAAGTCTATTCCACATGCTCAAGACAACGAAAACCACAGGAGGGTATGTGAATATGCATATTACTTGGTAGATTCAGCATGTGATCACATGAGTGGGGACTTAAGCATGGAAAAAAAGTTGAGAGCTCTTCAATATTTACTAGTTTATATTCTGCATCAAACAAGAGGTTTGGTTGTAGCTGGCTTGTCTTTCCATTACCATAAAAGTTTAGAAATTGATACAAATTGGAATATATCTCCAGGACTAGGCTTCTACGGGCCAATCTGTTGCAGCCTTTAAAAGATATTAAGACTATCAACACTCGTCTTGATTGCCTGGTTAGTGTATTTGGTTGACTCAGATGATTTCTCTAATGGAGATATGTTAGCCTTATGCAGCACTGGGTTTGCAACTAAAACAATGCTGGTTTATTCAAACCATAACCGGTGAATGTTTATGTATGTGTGCATGTGTTGTGTGTGTAAGAAGAAGGTGAGCCTATTTTTCAATCATCTGAAGTTATTTTCACAAGCATTTGTAGGCATTCTCTGTTATTCACATCTACATAATACTTGTTAGAGTGCTAACCGCCAAAATGCACTATAATTGTTAACTGTCCAACAAGTATAGGTTACACAATTATTTTGTTAAGATAGTTATGGATTGGAATCTTAGGTTGGCAGACTATGCTAGAATGAAAAGAAAAGATAAATTATGTGAAAATGCAAATGATATAACTAGTTAGTTTGCCCATAAGGTATGCAGTTCTGCTTCTTGCTGTATTTTCAGCATGTCCATAAGACCAGTTAATTTAAAACACAGCTTTAACTTGAGGGTATGTTTTGGACAGCTTCTGGATAATAGCATCACTCAAATCATCCTCAAAGTTTCAAACTCATGTCCAGCTTCAAAAATCATTGGTGTCATTTTGCCAATGATCTCAGTTAAATTATGTTAATTGATTGTCTAAGTTTCAATTCCAAAACATTACCTAGCAAGTCTGTGTTTGCAAATACATAAATCTTAATTTTATATGGTAAACTGTTCATGCTTCTTTACTTTGAATTTTATCCCTCACTTGATGCATCTCTTTGCATTTGATTTCAGGACGAACTAATGAGCAATGAACAGCTGTTTTTTGGACTCTCTCAGGCTTTGCGTAAGTTTCCAAAAGAGACCGGTAAGTGAAAATATTAATAAAAGGTAAAAGGGATATGTGTTCTACCAGTCCCCTCCTTTGGTAGTCTTTTGGAAAGTTATTCCGTTTTTTGCTGTTAATCTTGGAGTGATCTTGTTCATGCTCTTCATTCAGATAGGATACTCTGTCACTTCTGCTTTAAACCTAAAAGAGTCACTAATGAGGTCTTGGGTGCTGATAATGCTCGAAGGAGCCAAGTGTTGATATCAAGCATTATTCTACTTAAAACTGCTTTAGATGCCTTGCCTTTACTCTCAAAGGTAAATCGTGTGCTTTCATATTTATATTACGAACCCGAACATGTTTTGATATCTTGGCACTTTTTAAACGTTTCAGGCGCTTAAGAATGCAAAAAGTTTTCTTCTTGCAAATGTTTACAAGACTATATGTGAAAATGAGAAGTATGTTTCCATTAGAAAGAGGTATGTTGCTAGCATGCTCTTGTTGATAAACTCTGTATTTTTTTCTCTGCAGGACATAACTAGTGCTTGAGACAAAGCACAAGTCTTGTTTCTAGTTTTTGTTTCCCTAGATCCTAGTTGGATAAGTGTTGTGGGCCAGAATATGAGGGACAGATAATTGTGCCCATATCCCCATCTCTAATGTGGGGGCAACATAATCTACTTTAGCACATTTTAATTGTTTGAAGGTTCAGAATAATGCAGTTCAATTTTTGTGAAATATTTGTGTCCATATGACATCTCTCAACTGAGGGAAATGCGTCTGCTAGTTTAGCAAATTTTAATTTTTTGAAGGTTCAGAATACTGCAATTCAACTTTGGTGTCACTTGCAAACATCTCTTATTTTTTCCTTAGTATAATTATTGAGGTCCACTATCTTTTTCTGTGTTTCTTAGATTTTTATTCTGGTTTACAAAGTCCCCTCCTTCATACAAGCTTAAGTATAATACCAATTCTTCTATTTGCTGTCTTTCTCATTTAATTATTTAACCTCAATGGGTGAGGAGGTTTAATTCCAGGTCAGATATTTTATTTGATCTCTTAGGAAGGCCACTGATTTGTTTGTTTATACCCATGTGACTAGCATATGATGCTTTGCAATGCTAGTGAAAACTAGTGAGGAATATGGACCTAGGTTGAAGGAAATGATAATAGTGATGGTAATGGGATAGTGTTGATAATTTCACTATTATATTCAGTTGGTGATAAACTACACTCAGAGTTAAAATGTGATGTTAAAGTAATCACCATTATGGCGTTTAATTTGCAGATCTTGATTTTATTT
The DNA here is from genome assembly GCF_000495115.2 of Populus euphratica. Lineage (NCBI taxonomy): Eukaryota > Viridiplantae > Streptophyta > Magnoliopsida > Malpighiales > Salicaceae > Populus > Populus euphratica. Next base: position 94,086 of record NW_011500079.1, on the reverse strand, counting down.
TGTAATGTTCCATAAAAATATACATTAATTTTTTTTTTTTATAGTTTAATCCCATGGTCAATCTTTGCTAAATCTTGTGCAAGTACAGACTACTCAATTCATTTTCTGAAAAGCTAGTTTGTTTTTTCAAGAGTGGGAGAAGTGATCGATGAAGACGTGCTTCATGCACGGGTTCCCTTTGTTGCCCGAACACAGCAGTGTTTTGCTGTCAAGGCTGGAATTGATGGCCTTTTGGATATTGCACGGAGAACGTTTTGCGATACCAGTGAAGGTTTACTATCTAGGTTCCTGTCCCATTAATTTTCTTTTTTCCATTTTCCTTCATCTCTTGTTTTTATTGTTGTTGCTGTTTCCATGGGCAGCAATACATAATCTTGCAAACAAGTATCGAGAAGAATTTAAGCTGCCAAATCTGAAACTTCCATTTAACAATAGACAGGGCTTTTACTTTAGTATTGCACAGAAAGACATCCAGGGAAAGCTTCCCAGCAAGTTCATTCAGGTCGGCAATGTTATCCTTCCTCTACTCATCATAGAAAAAATCTCCTTACTAATTAATTTTGACATGTATTTTTTTTACACATGAATCAGGTCCTCAAACATGGGAACAATATACATTGCTCAACTTTAGAACTTGCTTCAGTGAGTATAATCCTCATATAAACAACTTCATAGTCATGTACTTGATTTTGTGAACAAGTATGAAATTCAGCAATTCTATGTGACAATATGATGTAAGGAGAAATGATATTACTGTTCATGAAGCATGATGTCACTCCAATACCCGGCACATTATAGGAAGGTTTACATGTGTGCATATGTGACCTTCTTTTCTTGATGGAATGAACTTAGATCACAATCTGGTGTTTGTGTGGCTTACTGATAGTTGCCCATGTGAAATAACTTTGTGCTCAGCTGGAACTAGCGTAGAATTGTTATGCAATAAATATCCAGATAACAATACATATTACTGAGTCTAACCTCAATTCAGGTGATTGCCCATTTTTTGAAGTTGTGAAAATATTTTCTGCAAATTTTGATTAAAATTGTTATAGGTGCAACCATAATGATGTTGAGGAGATGCGTGATACAAAGGAAGTCAATTGTACCAATGAAATCATTTATATGAGGCCAACTCAAGTGCAAATGTTAGGTTTTCCTCTAGTAGACTGCAGCTAGTCACTTGTCATCTCTAATTTTTTACAACATTTATAATTTTGTATGGCTAAGTTTCATCTCAAACAATTTATACCTGAATTTTCCTTTACTAAGACCAGAGTATTGAACATGAATAGAACTTTAAAGCAATGGTCATTGTTTTTTTACATGATTGTAATCTTCTCATTACAGATTCTTGTGTTTATGTAGGTGTATCGATTACTGTTATTTACGTACTACTGTATGTTCAATCTTCCTGCCTGGGACCTGGAAATTTCTCATTGAGTTTGTTTCATTCTGTAAAATGTGCAGTTGAACGTAAGAAATAAGTCTGCTGCTGCAGAGTGCTATATAAGAACAGAAGTTTGCCTTGAAGGTTGTAATAAATATTTTTGAAGTATTCAACTTTTGATAAATAAACTATATCTTGGTCTTACAAGCTACAAATGTTTTCTTATGCTCTATCTCTGGATGGAGTGTACCATTCTGTTTTGGGTTCTTAATGAAGTCTTGTTTCTAAAAAAGTATTGACCTTGTGAAATGTTATTTGTGAATTTGAAGTGACAACTAATTCATTTTAAGATATAGAATTGGCAGAAAGATCTACCTTACAATATCTGTTAACATGTGAAAATACGATCTGCTATTACACTTCTCTACTAAAGGTTTCTTTTGATTATTTTATTTTCTTCTGTTAGATGGAAAAGGTCACTTGGTATCTTGTGGAAGGATTGTGGATGAAGAGGTTAATGATTGTTAGCAGGCTACCAGTTTTCCATGGCAGAAGTTTGCTTCTTAATTTGATTTAACAATAATTAGATGAATGTCCAATGTGTCATTTTATCATTTGGACATAACTTTAAGGCTCTTACAAATTATTAGAAAATCATAAAACTTACAAACATTACTTCCACATTCCAGAAAATATACAAGATGAATTTATTTGTTTTATGCTGCATCTGATTTTGTAATATATATTGGTGTTAATGCTCTTATTTGGTGCTTAAATTGTTAATTTCAATTATAAGGTACTTTCCAGGGAAATACTATGATCATCTCATGCATAGTTTACTTATATCAGAGGGAATCTAGAACCATTCAAGTTGAATTACAATTGAAAGAACATTTTTCTGCTGTCTTCGTCTTTCTCTTCATAGAACTTCTACTCATATATACCATGCTCTCTGCGTTAGTTACGATCTTCACAATGCTCTTTTGATTACTTATATAACTGTACTTTATCTGCAGCCTTATTAAATTACATAAGGGAGGATGCCTCTGCACTAACTCTGCTTGCGGAGGTCTTATGCCTCCTAGATATGATCGTTAATTCATTTGCTTACACAATCTCAACGAAGCCTGTTGATAGATACACTAGACCAGAATTTACAAGTACGCAATTTGATATTTTGTAGAGTATACCTTTGACCATCAGAGTTGAAATTGGGGTGTGGCTGATTATGTCCTTCGCTGATAGGTAATGGCCCATTGGCAATTGATGCTGGAAGACACCCTATCCTGGAGAGCATACACAATGATTTTGTTGTATGTAACTGGTTTATTTTTTGTTGATTGTTTGATCTCATGTGTAGTCTTTCTGACAAAGGAAAACTTAGGCAACTTTTTGTTGCCTTAATTTTATTGTCATCCTGCTCTTCAAATCTGATTCATAGCTCTTTTTGCAGCCCAACAATATTTTTCTATCAGAAGCATCAAACATGGTAATTGTCATGGGCCCAAACATGTAAGATATGCTCTCATTTAAAGTTGCTCCCAGCTTGGAGTTGGAAGGCTTTTATTCATTGCATCATTTCCTTCTAAACTTATTGTTGATAGTGTTTTGAAAATTGTTCGATGCAGGTTGAGGTTCCAATACATCATGCTTAAACATTTTGTGTTTGGTTCTATAGTAATCTCTTCTATTTGCTCTGGAACATGAAATTTGAATAGATCCCACTTCAAATGTCTTGGAAGCTTAGCATAAGGCCTTAAGATTACAATTTTGATTTGCCTCAATGTTGTTAAATGTCTATAGCAAAACAGAAAAATATCGGGGTTAGCTCTGTTATATCTAGTCTTGATAGTAATTTCAAACAAACCATCTGAAAGGATAGTATAGAATAATGGCCTTCAATGAACCTATCATAATATATGGATAACTGTGCATATAAAACGACAGGTGAATTGTGTTTATACAACTGAATGGTGGCTTTTACCTAAAGCGTTCAGTTTCAGTGTAGGCCACATAGGATTGGCTGAATGGGAGCCACATTTGTTCTTCAGTTGTGAAGTATAAAGTTCTTTCATTGTTTATTTGTATCAACCTATTAGAGAGTAATATAAAACTATTTTTGGGATACCTAACAACTTAAATTTTTGGGTTGAAATGGTTTTTTGACACAGTATCCAATCAAAATTTTAAACTTGACACTTATAGATCTATATACTCAAGTTTAACAATCTATAATTCCCTTCAGGAGTGGGAAGAGCACTTATCTTCAACAAGTGTGTCTCATAGTTATTCTTGCTCAGATTGGTTGTTATGTTCCTGCTCGCTTCTCAACTATAAGGGTAGTTGATCGCATATTTACAAGGATGGGTTCGATAGATAATCTTGAATCAAACTCCAGTACGGTACAATTTCCAAACTCTATCCCTTTCATCACTTGTATGATGCAAGTCAAACTATACAAAGTGAACATATCATCACACACAGCACTCTTTTCTCAACCTCATATATGAGGACAGAGAAGCCTTGGTTTTCTTTCAATTACTTCTATCCTTCTATTTATTATTAAAAAAAGAAGCTTAGACTAGATGTTTCTTGTGATATTAACTTGAATATAAATTGATATGGCAATGCTGCCTCCCTCGTTCTTTAGTTTAATTCCTAGAACTTTGTTTTCCTTTCAATTTTTTAGCTGTTCTCAAGAAGAAATATTCACGTGCTATCATCCGGATGTGCTTATAATAACAACTCCTTATCTAGTAACTTCTTTTCAGTAGAAATTTAGATTAAGATCATTTGGTGGTGGAAAATTACTGGCGCTCATTAAATAGTTGCATGTATGCAATCCAAATGCTGAGGATCTTTTAGGAAAATAGGAGGGCCAGTTGTTGGATGTTTTTGTAAGAGTGGTGCAAGTGAAACTAGCTGTTGGATGCAGAATAGCTCTTTAGAAAGATACTACATGATATTTGTTGAGCCTCTTTTGGGACATTCTCTGATACAGTAGAATCTCTTTTCTATTGCTTTCCTGAAATTGGTCAATATTTTTAAAATAAGAAAGACAGCATAGCATAATTGGAAATAAGTAATGAAATTTTTTTGACGAGTTGACATAAATTAAAGAAAAAGATAGCATCACATGGTGTGAAAATAAAATTTAACAATTATATTGTCTGGTGCCTGGGGTGTTGTTCATTGCTGGAGGTGGCTCGGGGAATAAAGTTTTTGGTAGAATTCATGATGTAATTAGTTTGAATTTTACTAGCAGCCGTCCCTTGAGGAAAGTATCTTCCAAAAAAGAAACCAGAAAGAAAGAAAAAGAAAAAGAAAAAGAAAAGACAATGTTTGACGAGGTGTTCTTGGATCTTGAATATTAAGACTCTTGGAGGGTGGGAGTGCTGCCTCCTGTGTTTTATATATGTGGAGTAGACAAGTTTGTGTTTGTCATCTGGAAAATTTTATAAAAATCTCTAGGTTAATCTTATAAGTATAATTCTCCTTCTCTTCTTGAAATCTGAATAAATGGATCTATCTTGGACACTATTAGGCCTAACACAATATTACTAAGTTTTATCTTTAGAAATTAAATCGCAGGCTTGAATTGAAAAATGTGCTGGCACAAAAGAATAAAGGATTGTTACCTGGTCTTGATCTTTTCAGAGGAGGTATGAACCTCTCAAGTGAGAAGCCAAAAGAAAAAAAAAGGTTCATTGTGTTGCCAGAATATGTTGTCTGGACAGCCGTTAAAGGATGAAAGTGTTGATGTGTGATATGCTCAATGAAGAAGATGCTTTCTCAGCAACGGTTGAAATTGATAATCGTCTTTCTTATATTAACAAAACATTACAGGGTATGACTAAATTACTATAACCACACCAATAAAATACTATTTATTATATGAGTGTTTTATGATTTTTTTTTCAATTTAACCCTTTAACAACTTTTTTTTTTTAATTTCATCATTTAATATTAGATTATTTTAGGAATTGAGCTTTGTATTTTTTTTATTTTCTTTTTATTGGATTTCAATTTTCGATACTTGATTTATTAGAATTAGCGCTTCATAATTTTTTTTGAATTGTTTTCTATAAATGTTTTTTGATCCCATAACTCATGTTATGAGTTTAACATTTTAATAAAACACTAAATGGTATGGTTAAATAACTGTATTCACATTCACAAAACATTATTCATTGTAATAATATTTTGTTATTTTATTTTATTTCAATTTTACCCTTCATTATTTTAGATTGCTTTGAGAATTGTGCGTTATAATTTTTTATTTTTATTTGTTATGTTGAATTATATACTGGTCTCATAGATTTGATTATTTTTTAAAATCTTCAACCTTTGATATTAGATTTGTTGGATGTAGAGCTTCATAATATTTTTCAATTCGTATTCTATGAATTTATTTTGATCTCATGACCTAAGTTGTAAGTTTAATAGGTTAACTTGAGTTATTTTTTTGTCACTTTTTCTAATTGATTTTATTTTTGATTTCATCCTTTAACATTGGATTAATTGGAAACTAAGATTTATAATTATTTTTTTAATTGTTTTCTATGGTATTATTTTGATTTCATGAACTAGGTTATGGATTTGGCAGATTGACTTTGTTTATCTTTCTTTTCCTTTTTGAATTGATTTCTTTTTTAATTAGGCTTTATAAATTTTTTTTATTTGGTTTTTATTGAATTATCCTGATTTCATAATCCAGATTGCAGGTTTGACAGGTTGAGTCGGGTTGACTGTTTATTTTTGGGGTCATTTTTAATAAATTTTTTTGAGTCGGGTTGACTGTTTATTTTTGGGGTCATTTTTAATAAAAAAAAATTTTCAATTCCATCTTTTAAGGAAATTAAGCTTATTAATTTTTTTCAACTTGCTTTTTGTAGAGTTATCTCAACCATTAATTTGTTTTTTTTCTTAATTTTAACTTTCAACATAAATCTGTTGAAAATGAAGCTTTATAGTTTTTTTTATTTGCTTTTTGTGAAGTTATTTTAGTTTCATGACTTAGATTGTGGGTTTAACAAGTTAGCTCGAGTTGACTTGGTTTATTTATTTTTGTTATTTTTTAATTGGTTTTTATTTTTTTATTCTTTAACATTGGGGTAGTTGGAAATTGGACTTCATATTATTATTTTTTTTTATTTTCTTTCTATGGGTTTATCTATATCTTATGACTTGGGTTGTGGATTTGGAAGGTTAACCTGGGTTGACTTGAGCAGTTTTTTTGTCATTTTTAATATAATATTTTTTTTAATTTTATTTTTTAATATTGGGTTGATTAAGAATTGATCTTTATATTTATTTTGATTTGCTTATTTTGGTGTTATCACGGTCTTATGATATGGATTATAGATTTGTCAAGTTAACTCGGGCTAATCCAATATGTCGCAGTTTTAAAATTTAAAAAACAAATATCATCTAATATGTTGTATTAATATTTAAAAAAGATGACATCCAAAATACACCATATTTTTAGTTTATGATTAAATTTCTTTTATTAAGAAATATGTTATCAACACATGAATAATTTTTGACGTTAAAAAAATTGATCTGACTCGCAGTGCAACTTGAATCAATTATATAGTCCTTTTCTATACCAAGTGTTGTTTTCTACGGTTATTAACAAGAAAGGAGATGTAGTACCTGAGCATGTCATTTTGTTAAACATCAATTCCTAGTATATTAACTTGTAAAGTGGATATTTCAAAAATTTGTTAGCTATACAATCCGTTTAATCTAGAACAATCATTGAGTCATCATGTATGCATCTACATCTTATCAAACTATTGAATTGATGATTTACTGTTTCACTTGAACTCATAGGAAAGGAATATACTATGCATAATACTATACTGACATACCCTCAAGTTAAAGGTGAAATTAAGATACCGAGGAGAGCACTATACTTGAAATCGAAATTCTAATGAAGTCTTGAAGAACACTTAAAGCTATTTGGAAAAAGGGCACGCTATACTTGAAAAATAATTAAAGGGCCACTCTACTTGAAAATTGATATTGATAGCAAGGAATCATATATTATTTACTATATGGTGACGCAGATCTTTTGTTTTGGATGCTACAGTTCATGACAGAGATGAAGGAGACTGCTTTTATCATGCAGAATGTCTCCCAAAGGTTACACACCATGTGTGCTTTATCCCAAGGGGATGTCACATAAATTATTTGTTTCTTGAAATGCTACTTTCTTCATTGCAGGAGTTTGATCTTTATGGATGAACTTGGGAGAGCTACTTCTTCATCTGATGGATTTGCGATTGCCTGGAGCTGCTGCGAACATCTATTATCACTCAAAGCGTAATCACTGCTCACACTCACCTCACCTCTCACCTGATACCAAGCCTTTGGAGAGTTTGCAAAGATTTTAATTGCCTGAAATTTTTTCTTTTCAGAGGAAGTTGGCATGTTATTTTAACACTGTTAAGTGGATGCTTTACTGAATAGTCTTTTAAATAAACAAACGAAAAGGTTTGATGAATGGCCGCTTCCACTTATTAATGTACTTGATGCTATCTACTGCTCAAGCACCGAAAAACATATGCATTTCATATAATCATATATAATTCTAACTTGTGCTTTTGCCAAAATAATCATAATTGATTAATTTAAATTCGTTACTTAGGCCTACTGTATAGCTGCTTTGGTGGTTTTCATTTCACTAAAAGTCAAAGTTGTTATATGATATTAGCTCAATTTAGTTATTGGAATTCATTCAAGATGTTTATAATGTGTTCCATGCATTTTATAATCAATATTCCCATGGTGGTACATAGAGACTGCCCAAAAAACCAGAGTAGAATTTTACTTGATCCCTGGTAAGTATTAAATTTGTGTCCTGCTGCATGATGGTGTAAATGATACAAGAGCTCCTGTGTTTTCCAACTGAAAAATCATCCTAGTTTGCATGGAATATGGCATGATCTTGTTTTATTTGACAATGTAGATTTGTTTAGATTAAAGACGTTGAAGAAGGCAAATACATTAACTACTACCATTGCGCGGAGTTTAGTTAGATGGAAGCTTACAGATAGAACAATTTTCTCTGACGATATTTTCAGTTATTGCTCTCTGCTTGATTCCTACTGTCTGCCTCATGCTGTTTATGTCCTGTTTGTCTTCTCATAGATTTCTCTTTCAAAAGGCTGTGCATAATTATAACAAGTATAGAACTGCAACAGAAGGAATTTTCTTACTGCTTGCTTATTCTTCAGGTATTCCCTATTCGCTACTCACATGGAGAATCTATCAGAACTAGCAACCATCTATCCAAATGTCAGGATTGTTCACTTTCATGTTGACATAAAAAACAACCGTTTGGATTTTAAGGTGATATCACTATTTTTCATGTTGCCCTGAATTTTACTTCAGCCATGTGCGCTCATTAACTGAAACTTCGATTTCACAAGTAGTTTCAACTCGAGGATGGACCAAGACATGTACCGCACTATGGCCTTCTATTAGCAGAAGTGGCTGGACTGCCAAGCTCAGTCATTGAAATGGCTAGAAGCATTACATCAAAGATTACAGAAAAGGTGATTTCTCTAAATCAACTAATCAAGGCTTCAAGTTTCATTTCAAGTAAATGTTAACTACTGTGTTGAACTAGTTCACAACTCTCCGGTTTTATGTACCTTGAAAGGAATTGAAGGACTAATAAATCAAAGCTCCGGGCGGACAAGCATGGGAAATTTGTAGTATTAGAACTAGAAAATAACCGGTTTATTAGTATATGAAACTTGTGTGTGGGTCAGAACTTAGACGAGCAAGATTGAAGGCGGCAAGAAACATTGTTCATTCAGAATTTTGCATCAGTTCAACATAACTATTCCTAAGAAAAAGTTGCATAAATTGACTGTTGTGTTAATCACTTTCATCATGACAGACTTGTCCTTCTGATATCGCTGTTCTATTTGTTAGCCATCTAACCGTGCTGCTCTGCCTACATGCCCCTTCCTGAAGAATATCAACCAATATGTGCAATAATCTTATTCATTCTGATGGTAGTTTAAATTTTTCGTGTCCAGCAAATTAAGCAAATGGAAGTAAACTGCAGGCAGTACCATCAACTGCAGATGGTGTATCGTGCAGCTCAGCGATTGATATGCTTAAAGCACTCCAACCAAGATGAGGATTCTATCCGGCAAGCATTACAGAATCTCAAAGAGCAGTACATAAATGGAACACTATAAAGCTTGTCGCCAGATGCATCAACCCTCCAGTTCCAGGGTGTCCAAACCGAGTTCTCGTTATAGCAAAAGTTTCGAGACTAAAAATTAAGTTCCGAAATCACCTTCTTGAGTGCGCAATACCATCGTGTTAAACATATAGATCCCAAGTTTCCATGTACCAATAATTTTCATCGCAATTTTGCCAGGAGGCAGGGAAGAGGAAAAAACAGTGTAACGCAGGGAAGAAGGGAAATTTGGCTGTATACGTACTTCAAATTGATTGTTGAGCAACATATCCAAGATTTATAGATGTAAAGATTTTAAGATACGTGCAATACGGTTAACAAGCCTTTAAAAATTCTTGTGACGGACTAAATACGAAACAAAAAGCGAATTTTAAACCCGGGAAATCATCAACACTATTGACTGTCTAGAAAATGTGGAGCATCCTGGGTAGAAGATAATGCAAAATAAGACGATATAGACGCTTAAGGTTAAAAAAAGGGTCTAACAGAAGCATACCAAGTATAAAACAAAGTTTCCAAGCCAGTTAGACATTTGCAACTTGTGATGCAACGCTCCGAATAGAAAAACACGTTCTAAAGTTTTCCAAAATCCAAAATTTTGAACTCAATGACAAAAATGTCCTCCAAAAATATCCAACAGGACAAAATAAAACCAAGCACATCACTGAACTCAACGGTAACGGCGAAGGGAGAGCGTGTTGTTTCTCTTCCAGTTTGCCCTGCGTGAAGGTCGAGCTTTGTGGTGCAGGTGTCCCCTGCCACGTAGACCCCTGTATTTCTTCCCAGCGGAGGTAAGGCCACGAAGCTCCCTGTGCTTGTGTACAGGATTGCAGAGCCAGTTGATTCTTGGGTCATTCCGGATTGCATTGTGGGCAACATCAACCAAGATTACCTCAAAGTACTTGTAAGTAGAATCCTGTGTTGAAGAAAATGCATTACTGATGGAAGTAAATGGATGAGTGCTAAAGTAGGATTCTTGGGTAACCAGGCTAAGACATTCAGCAATAGTGATAAGTGAAATGAGACAGATGCACATTCAAACTTGGCTGCCTAACCTCGTTAATCCAGTATGAATTAAGAACCCTGAGGCCCCCCAATTTCCGGCCAGCACGCTCCTCTGCCACAGATCTCTTGCTACGTTGAAACTTCAGTTGAGTAACACCCTGGTTTGTGGGCTTACCATATACAATACCCTTGGGAACGGGCCTCTTCCTACCACCCCGCCTGACACGGATACGATAAACCACGTAGCCCTGAAAAAAACTACTTTCAGTAACCAGGCAGACGTACAAAACAATTGACAATTGTTTGTGCAGCCAAGCACACTTCAAAAACAAGAAGTTAAGATGAGGTGAAGGAGCAAGAGTAAGAATGGCAACATTAACCGGTTGATTTAACAACAGCATTACTGGTCTTCATTTTTATAAACATCAATGTTATAAACATCATCTAACTATCAAATCACAAATATTTAGTGTTCTTTAAGAAAAGCTGAATGTTTGAACAAAATAAGTTCTGAAAAAATCCAGCTTACTAATTTAAGATCTAAACAATTTCTTCCAATCTACCCAGGAAATCAAATTCAAGACATGAAAAACAACAAATCCAGAAAAGAAAAGAAAAGAACTGTATCAGATCAAGACAAAAAAGAGCCTCACAAAGCGAGGGCCCATTTGGTCAGATGATCGATTATTTTGATATTGCTGGTTTCAGGAAGCATTCCTTCATTGTAAGTAAGCACCTCCTTTGGAAGAATGAATACACATCAAGACAGAACCTAACCAGCAATAATCGCACAATGCAAATGAGAAACAGCATTGTTAAGCAATGACAACAATAACATGAGCACCAGCTGATTACTATCTAAACATAGTGGCAGACAACTAGACACGTCATCATCAAAAACAAACATACCTCTAAACTCAGTTCCATATCCATCAAAGAACACAAAAGCCAGTAACTTCAAACACAAAACAAAAAGTAAGACTACCAAACATAAAAATACTTTATTACACTACACAATTCAAATGAAAGGATTCAAAAAGTACTCCAAAAACAAAAAAATTAAAGGGCTTTAAACTCAATCAGCTAACAGAATCTAACCAAAATGAATACTCATAGAGTTCAAATGTAGCTGAAGCTCAAAACCCGGCCAAAAAAAAGCCAAAAATTGAAATAGCAGTCAATGATCTACTGAGATCTCAGAAACACATGACCCATACTAAGCATGGTAATCAAAGTGTTACCTGCTTGGCCTTATAGCCCAGGCGGCGAGCCTTGTCAGGGCGAGTGGGGTGCGTGACACGAACAATAGAAGGATGCTGGCGGTACTCCCAACACCTAACCCTCTGCAAGAACCTCATCACGTCTGATTGCTTCTTCCTCCATAGCTCAGACACGTACTTGTAAGCCCCTATTTTTATCAAACCCACAAAATAAAAATCCTTAAAACTATTGACAGCAAGCTTTAAAAATCACTAGATTGAAACTTTTTCAATAGAACAAAAACTTCAGCTCTTTATTTTCTGTGAAAATGAATTTGCAAGAAATGTATGTAAAATCCTTGTTGAAACCAAGTGGAAAAATGCAATAATGGTAACACAACTACATAGAAAAAAACATTATAAAGTGACAAACAAAACAGAAATTTCTAAAATCTGTTTTATGGTAATACCTATAAAAGTAAAGTTAGCATAACAAAATATAAGAAACAAAAGAGAGGTTTGAAATATGAATGAGTAAAGAGAAGGGATGTTAGTTTAGAGAGAGAAAAATACCCATTGGATCAGAGCAGCAGCGGTGCCTGGCTGGTGACTAGGGTTTTTAGATTACAATGACGATAAATATGGAAAGGGCTTGGGTGAGTGGAGAAAATAAAACCCTAGTATAAAAAACTGGAGAACCGTAATCTTGGCCGTTCATTTCATTGATAGTCGTTGTGGCATCTTATAGGAGTGTTGCTTTTATGGACCGGTGTCGTTCTTTTTAACTCTTGTTAGGTGCTTGGGCAATGAGAATATGGGCCAGGCCCAAGAAGGATGATGGCGGACCTCCAAAAGTTGCAAGATTTTTTTTAATTACAATTCCCTAACCAAGGTATAATTCTGTTCCCGTTAATGTTTTATTTTTTAAAATTAGAAAGATATATTTTAGTTTTGCAATATCTTGTAATTCCGTTTAAGGATTGAATTGTTTATATATATTTCAATTTAAATAAATAAATTTAAAATTATATAATTTAAATTTCAAACATAATATAGGTATGTAATATAATTTTAAAATTTAAACATTTCTATGTAATAACTACTAGATCATTGGTTAACACTATATTGTAGGTATAATTAACTTGTTTAACATAAAAAACATCTATGCATAATTAACATTTTCCATTAGAAAAAAATAAACTAAGAGTTAACTTGATGTGATCTGATAGACTCAATAAGTTCAAATACAATTTGAATGATTAGTAAAAATATAGTTTGATAAAAAAATTAAGATATTTTTTTAAAAAAATATTAAGACGATAACATATTAAGTTGACCTTGATTAATCTTCTGAAACTACAATTCTGATCATGAAACTATGATAACATCACATAATGCAAATCACGATAAAAATCATGAAGCTTAACTCTCAATAAACTTATTGTTGAATGATGAAATTAAAAAAAAAAACTCAATTTAAAAAACAAACACAATAAAATAACCTAAATATATCTGGATTAACTTGTGAAACTTGTAACTCAGGTCATTAGACTAGGATAACTTCATAGAAAAAAAACCAAAACAAATGACAAACCCTAATTCATAATCAATTAAATATTAAATGACAAAACTAAAAAAATTATCAATTATAAAATAAACTTAAGTCAATTGAGTTAGCCTGTTAAACTATTGGCATAGGTCATAAGATATAATTAAAAAAAACCATAAATTAAAAAAAAAAGAAAAAAAAATTATTCAATGAATGAAATAAACAGAATGAAACTAGAATATCTTGGCTAAAATGTGGCAAAACAAATCTAGAATAGATCATTTATTAATAATAAAAATGATTTTTTTCTATAAAAAAATAAAAAATACATCAAGATTACAACTTTTTTTCACAAAAAATTGAAATGTAATAAATTTAATATTTTAGTTTTTATATACAAAAATTATATTATTATATTTTTTTTCATTTGAAAAATAATAAGAATTTTGTATTAGAAAACCATAAACAACTAATAAAACGTACAAAGAGTTCAAAGATCTCTAGAAAACCTCAATGCAATTCAAATCAAGCACAAACAACAAAGTAAAGGCATGGACATGAAAGTTTTAGAGCATGTCTATAAGCATAAATAAATAAAGAATAAGAAGATAATAACAACAAAAATGTGGTAGTGGACTTAAGCTTAGGTTCTTATCTTAATGTAAAAAATCTAGATCTAAAAAGTGTTGCAGTGGTTTTGAAAACAAGTTCAAGAGTTTTATAACTTGCTACTAGTTTTTTTAATATACTTGTTATAAAAACGAAGATAAATTGACTCAGGAAATGGAAAAGTTTTTTTTTCCTATCTTATTATTAGAAAGAAAAGGGGGAATTATTGAAACTTTATTACTCCTCAATTTTGATAAGTCACAAATGTCTTTTTGGTTTTTTAGTTCATAAAAAGTAGTGGCAATGGTTGGAGTTTAAGCATATCATATTAATCATAATATAATAAATATTTATACAGAAAGTAATAGTTGATGTTCTTAGATGGAGTGAGAAAGGCTTTTTAAAGCCTTTCATCAAAAGCATTATGGAATATGTCAAAAGCGTTAAAGGATTCAAAAAAATATTAGATATTTAGATGTAATAAGGGATTTATGGTAGAGGTGCTTTGTATTTTTTTTTCTAAATAGTAGAGCTCAATCCCAATAACATGAGTGGAATAGGCATATCTAAAGACCAAACCTTGTAGATTTTGTGTGCCATATTATTCTTTTTTTTTCTTTTTTCAACTAAAATATGAATGATTAATTCATGCTAGCAATTTTATAAAACATAATCCGCTATAACTTGCAATACAAGGAAAATTAGTATAAATAAACCACTCTAAAGATAAATTAGCATTGAGTCTCACTACGCATTGAGCCAAAATTGTGCTCTAACCCAATAAGAAAATCATGTTCGGGTATAACAGATCCAGATAAGATTTATGGCTTATTAAGCCTTAAAGAAATGGGTTCATAGGTTCTACCTCGTGGTTTGTTCACGGGGACATGGTATCCCCTAGTCATTAACACATACCTATATTTGGTAGCTGAGCTCAAGCTTGTTAATCTACCTTAATCTATAGTTAGGGTGAGTAAAATACTTAGTATCATGTCTAGGCTCCTTCTATATAGGTTATATAATTAAGTGTCATGTCATTTCACATCTTTATATGTCATTATAATTGGGCATGTAATGTTTTATCTACACAGGCTTCTATATTTTTGTTTAGTAAGCCTTTAAAAATGTTGTTCACCATCCTATAGTGTATGGTCCTAACATTTTTAATCCCAAAAGGCTTGACTTTGTAATAAAATATTATTTTATCGTTATGAAATCTTTTATTATTATGATGTATATAGATCAAGTGATAACTTAAGTTCGGGTAAAAACATTGCCAGAAAGATCTTAAATATAACATTATTATCTTGTATTAAAAGCTCTAGGTTGTTGCATATATTTTACATATATTGTTTTGGGTTTGAGAGCTCATTATTGTTGTCCAAATTCAACTTTGCGAGGATGAAGTTTAAAGAAAGATGAGTGTCCAATATCTTTCTAGACAATGAAGAACCCTTCATGTAATAAGGGTTATGCCTCTATGTCTTAAAGGCTCATATAACCATATATCTCACTTCTCTTTTAAGGTATTTTTGGTTTAAGACTACCCGAGGAAAGCTCTGAGATAAGTAATGATGATGGTTCTTTTAGTGGCTACGAGTAATTATTGGTTTGACTTTAAACTTTTAGAGATCACGCTTGGATTATCCATTTTCAAAACGCCATTTTATAATGGCAAGAATAAATTTTAGGTGGATTTTAGGAGCAATTGTGCTCTTATTTACTCTTTTGCATATCATTTTAACCTGCCTCTTTTAAGAATTGAAGTTGTTTATATACACTTAGTGGTGAAGCCAATGATTACACCATCAACTAAGAAAGAGCCAGAGCCTCGAGTTACTTTAGTTTGGCTATAAGATCCTTAGTGAGTACTCTCATTTGTTGGGAAAGTTATTGTAGATTTTAAAAAATTAATTGAGCACCTATAGCATGAAATTCAGTGACTCTTACATGTTTTAATGTTTTTGGGTTGTGAACCACTGAAAAAACTTGGAAATATGTAAAAAGAGAAGGGAATGAACTAGCTTTTGTTCAATTATTCATTAATAGTGCTACTAACAAAGTCTAAATCAAACAATAAACATTAAGCTTTTCCACAAATGATTGTTGGGCTTTGAAGATTATGAAAAAGAAACTTGGTTAGTAGTCTAAGAAATCCTGCAAAACAAGTCTCAAATATAGTTTAGGGATCCTTTTATGCATAAGTTAATAAAAATATAAGAGGATCATCACCTTAAAGTTTGTTGTATATTGTAAGGATAACAAATAAAGATGATAAATATAGGAGATGTAAGAAAAAAAATGTGTGTGTATGTGCGTGAATGAATGAATCTAGTTTTTTAGATAGTGATTCATGTGTGTTTATATACCTATGAATTATGTCAACTTGTATTGAGTAAAGAAAAAAATATAAAAATAGACTATATAGCTTCTCTGAGGAGCAATTATATAAGATAATAATGTTTGATGATGGATGATTATACTATTAATTATAAAGTTATATGGTTAGATGGGTTAGGTTTTAGTGATGAACATGTCTTAACACTATCTAGTGAACCTAGTTATGTTATAAAAATCATGTTAGCATTAGATGCTAAATGTCATCAATACAAAAGGGTGGTAGGTAAAAATAGACTCAGGTAGTTGGGTTAAGGCATAAGCTCCCTGATCCAAACCATTTAAGGTGGCTATGATATTAGATTTGAGTAGGTGCATCCAAAATATTAAGGTGATGCTCTAATTGTGAAAAGATTGAGTCATCTTAAATACCATTAGATGTTAGGCCAAGGTTGTACTTAAACTTAATAAGAGAAATTTTGTCTAGATATGGTATATTCTTATAAAATGTGTGGCTCATACAAATTTAGGCAAGGGGGTTTATGGATTATGTCTTGTGGTTTATGCTCAAGGGTAATAGGATTAACCCTAGGTCTAAACCTATACTCGTATATGGTAGGTGATTTGGAGCTGTTAATTCCATAAACAAAATTAACCAAAATTAAATCATTATGTTCAGCTCAAAAGAAACTTAGAGATCCCTAGTCGTGCTTAACTTTGAACATCTTTTAATCAATCATACAAATTATTATATGTAAGTACCCTTTACCCTTATTCCCTACTTGCTATGAATAATGAGTAAATATCACATATGTCTTTTAATATCTCTATGGTTTGCGTTCTATTTTCTATATATTTCTTTATAACATGTACAACTTTGAAATTTAAGCAGCCTAATTCCTGATATACTATGCTATACTTGTAAATTCTAGTTTTATTATTACCATAATATATTATGTTATTTAAAAGATTTTTTTAAATACAAGTTATTTAATAATTTTAAACTTTTCAATAAACAATTGCTTTGTTTGCGAAGTATGAAAAAAAAAACCAACTAAAAAATAAGTGTTTTTTTCTCTTTCTCTCTCTATTATATTTTCTTAATTTTTTTTCATTTCTCTTTTTTTAATGACCAGTGCTATTTGGAAACAACATAAGATGGATAAAAACCAAAAAATAGTAGCAAGCTAAACGAAAAGAGGAATTAGGGAGGAAATTAGTTTTGAATTATTATATAAGTGAATTATTATATAAGCTTAAAATGGGAGTACAAAACTCAAAATATCGGGTCATTTGCTACAATCTCGTATGCCATAGATAGAATCATCGCCTTCTCTCCAATTGCACAGTTGTCCCTCCCATTTTGATTTTTAAAGCGTTTTATTCCATGTACAATCTTCCACATAATTTCCACCTTTCTCAGGAGAGAATCCACTTGGCCACAAGCAACTAACACAACTCCACCTTGCTCCAATAACAGGAAGACAGCTGCTCCACTGGCTTTCATTTCCCTTAACATAAAGACCAGCTTTCGTATAAACCAAGAGCACAATCTTCCTTTCTCTATCTATGCCTCCGGTCCTTTTCCCTTCTTGAATGCTTAATATCCTCCTCCCACTCTACTGGAGGTGCTGGTGATGGCTCACACCTAGAGGGCTTCCTCTTAAAGTGCCTGTCATCATCACTGGACTCGTAGTCCATGGCAGCTGCAGCAGCACTGCTACTGCTCGTTCTAGCTTTCACAGAAGATGACTTATAGTCATCATAGTAGCCATTATTAACTGGAGATGATGACTTGTGATGTGCAGAAGATGCAGGGCCGCCGCCACCACCCACTGGTGCTGCTTCACTAGAGGAAGAAACCTTGCGCTTCTTACTGGCGGGTTCTTCTTCTGCAGGAAAGCTAATGCGAGAGAACACACTTACCTTATGATTGCGGTCTGTTGCTGTTGTTGAAGCTGGCTTAGTGGTTGTCTCAGAGACAGCTTTGGAAGAGGATTCTGAGCGATTGCGGGGGTGGTGGCGGTGATCACGGTCACTGCGGTCACGCTTGTAGTATTCAAAGTCATCAGCATCTCTGTCGCTGTGTTCATGATGGTGGTCAGACTTTCTTTTAGACGGGCGTGGTGGTAAAAGGTCAAGCTCTCGTGCTGACCGTTCTTGTGATGATCTCTCAGACCGGCGATGGTGATGATGGTGGGGATCGCCGCTGGATTGTGGTATTGACTTCTGCACCAACAAAACATGGAACAGCTATTATAATCTTAAACTTCTTTTCTTTCGTCTACTTTTCTAAAGATATCAGAAAATCAAAACGTGCAAAACTTTACTAGGTGGTATATTGTTCTTGTAATGATCAAATGAAGGACATTATTCTTCATTTTCATTATTTATAACATATTTGGCGCCATTGCTTTTTTTAAAAAAAAATTAAAACCTTTTTTTTTAGATTCTCAAGATCCTTGGTTTCATTAATTATTATTCCATCCCCCAGCAAATAAAAATCAAGTTTATAGCATAGAAACTCCCGAAAAAGGCCATGAATTCAATGTTACTCTTATTTCTTCCAACGCAGCATTCGAGGTTTTTAGTGTCATCTTTTTAACTATTAAAAGAACCACAAACGAGTGTCTGCTTGATGCCAAGGAAAATATATACTCAACTACTCCAGGCACCATATTCGGGGGTGAAAAATTATATCGTTCCACCAAAAAAAACCCACAAGCATTAGATCAAAAACACCAAAAACGAAAAACTAGGAGCAGAATCACCCTTATTGGAACGAGTGAATTGCTCTTCTCTAGGACGCGGTGCCAGCAAATCCAGAATGAATGACAGAGAAAATTAAGTAGGAATGAGGTGGGCGAGGGAATGGAAACTGATCTGATAAAAGTCCACGACGAACCATGAGCATGCTGCTCAGAGAAGAAAAAAAAACTACTGAAAATCCAGAAACTAGGTTGGATCTGGTGTTGGGACTTTTATTCTCTTCCTATTCGTTGTTCATTGGAAAATGGAGAGTAAAATGGGGAAAATGGGGATTTTTTTTTAAGTAAAATAAGTTAAGGATTCAGGAAGCCCGGTAAAAAAATAAAAATAATAACCACCAATTATCCTTTCTCGCATTGAAACGACAATAACTCGTGCTCATCAACACAATGGAGGGTACCTGCGGCAGTACAGAAATTGATAACAGGAGAGAAATCCAAGCAATAAAAAAGACATACAGATTTCATTGAAGAAACATCACCACTGCTGCTCACTTCCCTACCCAATGCCCGATCTCTGGAAAACTCCCTACAGAAGAGATATTATTCAATCAGAAACTACAAGGCATCAAGAAGCCAGCAGATTTAATGAACCAGAGGAAAAAGGAACAGGTTGAGTCACATAATCATCAAACTCAAAACATGTCAATTTTAATTAGAATGGCAGCTATACAAGGTCTTGGTTGTGGGGGTACCTCTCAGCTCGTCTCTCATTTTCATGACGTCTCCTGACATCAGCTTTGCGGGCCTCAAATTCCTCCCTGCTCATTAGAGGAGGTCCGAGATTCATATTCATTCCATATCCAGCAAGATCCCTACAGCAGTTGGAGAAAAACGTTCCAAATAAATTACATCAGCTCACAGAGATAATAAGGGGAAAATACCAAAACACAGGACAGCGTACCTCTGAGGTGGAACAATAGGCATCATATAACCCTGGGCTCCAAAAGGATCTGGAGGCATAACACCCCCAAATGGAATGTCCAAGGGACCTAATCCGTAACCCATATATGGCATTGGGCCTGGATAAGGAGGCATGTATCCTTCCATTCCAGGTTGCATGCCACTCCAATACGGATTAAAGGCAGAGGGACCCATGGGCATCACATAGCTCTCAGCTGCAAGATCCTGAGAAGCTCTCCACGAATCTATGAAGCATTCAAATAGGGAATCATAAGTATTAACACCAATAACTAATTACGAATTGAAACAAACATAAAATTTACGAACTCTAGAAGAATGAAAATGTCCCTATTCCATTAAAAAAATAAAAAAAATCAGTCATGTCATGTACAAAACCAGATTTACAGAACCTCCCAAAAACTAAAGAAAAGCAACAAATGTACCATTTGGAGGCATGCAAACTTTCTTCCTTTTCTTTTTCTTCCCTGACAAGGAAAAAATCAGAGTCAGTTAAACTACTTGTGTCCTTTTCTGGGTGAAATTAAGAGAATGCACAAGATTCCATCACGCCCCAACAATAACAATATATATATAAAGATTGATCATTACCAGCCTCAATAGGAACCAGCTTCTGCTGCACTTCTTCCTCAGGCAGTCGAACACTACCTTGTGATGCTGGCTCCTTCACACTCATCGACTCGTGGGTAGCCTCAGATAGATCCGCAGCTCTGGCAGTCCTCACTTTCTCAGGGACTTGCTGAGAAGCAATAACAGGCTTCTCCTCCTCTGTTATTTCCTTGTTTAAATTTGGAGATTCTGCATTACCAGGAGACAGCTTATGTTGTTCTCCCTTGGATACAACAGACCGTGTGGGTGATGGAACCTTTGGTGGTGGACAGCGTGCAGACTCCATATCTAAACTTAGAAGGCAAAAATGACATCAATCATACATATAATCGAGAGCGGAAAATTAATGTAACTAAAACAAAACAAAAAAACACACAAACCTAGAACTGGAAAGGTACTTCCTGCATTTTCAGCACTACTGTTACCGGACTCCAAAATATGATTGATCGTATCCCTAAGAGTCTTGTTAGGAAGAAGATCATCCGCAAGGACATTTAATACCCCACATACACACTTTGACTGTTCAATGATGTAATCTCTTATACCTGTATTAAACAGAAGAGGCAAGTTCATGTAAGAATACTCTAAATACTGAGGATAAGGATATCCCATGATGTTGAAATGAGTTAACAGGCAAAGTTGACATGCTTAAAACTAACAAGGTAGAAGATGGTGGAAAAGTATGCCAAATCACTGAGTCAGAAAATTTAATTTTGCAGTAGAACAATTCATGTGGAAAGTGCCAAATGAAATTCCAGTACAAGGTGGTACACGAAAAAAATCAATGCTTACACTTGTCGCAGAAGCTTGTGAAACAGCATTTGCTTGTTAAGACTGCATCCTTCATAACTTCCTTACAAAGTGGGCAGTGAAGTTCAGGTGGAAGATCACCAACAGGCCGTGTGGAAGGTAAGCCTTCAATTTCTTTCTCAAAAGCAGCCCTGTTTAAATTTCAACATTCATAATGAATTTGAAAGATGACAACTCTAATCTTTGACCATATGGAGAAGAAGTGCCGGGACATAAAACGGATATCATCTTACTCATTTGGCCTCAAAACAGCAACTGCGCCACTAGGTAAAGCATATGAACCATCTGGGGTCGCCATCAGCATTGACTTT
Source organism: Populus euphratica (assembly GCF_000495115.2). Lineage (NCBI taxonomy): Eukaryota > Viridiplantae > Streptophyta > Magnoliopsida > Malpighiales > Salicaceae > Populus > Populus euphratica. The sequence goes on along the minus strand of NW_011500079.1, from coordinate 72,354 downwards.
GGAATACCAGTTGGAGGCCTTACTCTTTTAATATCGTAATTAGGGTCACCATTTGTAGAGCAGTGTTGAATAAAATGCCCTGAACAAAGGAAGCACACACATTAAGCACAGATTTGCATAATGCTCTACAACCAGACAAGTGTAAGCAAAAGGCATTTTCTTTGTTTTCATTCAAAAAATGAACATTTACATACCAGGAAGCTTGCATCTGTGGCATACATAGCCTTGTGGAGGTGTTTTCCGCTGCAAGCCTAATCAACCTCAACAAGAAAATCATTTACTTCAGGGTGATGGGAAAATGTTAAAAGTTAACAAGCAAGGGCATAAACTAGCAAAAAAGATATCATTAGGAATGCTAAAATTAGCACAAAACCAACAAGAATGAGCTCGCACAATCACAAAGGGAAGGAGAAATTTATAGATAAGCAAACACTCTGAAAAAAAGCAACACAATAATAGCAAGGGAAGGAATAAGAAAATCACCAAAACCACGCCCACCCATTCTTCCAGAAAATCCCCTTCCAAAACCTCTACCAGCACCAAAGCCATCAGCACCTTGACTGCAAATCCAAATGGAAATTAAACAAATAGAACGCAATCACAACTGACACATTTCAATGTAACACAATTGAAGATCATCTCACCGCTGCCAGTCCAAAGCTGGAGTATCAATTAGTGCTTTAATTCTGTCGTCCTCGTCAGCCTTGTTTGTAGGGACCACATCAGGAGGTGGATTATTAGACTGAACAGGCAGCACATCAGGAATGGAATATAAATCATTTCCAAACTCATCCCATTCGTTGTCTTCAGTCTACAATATCAAATAGTAAACATATTAACAAACACTACAACTTCACACAAATTATATTACTGAATTACCAGATCAATCAAAGGAAATGATGGCAGAATCCATGCTTACAAAATTCATGGCAGATGAATCAGCACCTGTAAAACTACCCTTCTCTGGAATGGTGTCCTCCACTTTAGTTTCCAACTTTGGCCTGCAAAATATAACATGGACAAACTCAACCCAGCCCTGAAAACTTGTTTAACAAGAAGCTAAAAAATGAAAACCTATTTGTGGACATTTCAATGTAGGATCTATCCACATCATTGAAGCACAAGAACTCTGCAAATGTTTGGGCTGATATAAATTATGACAGCTCCAGAAACATTTCACGCTCCATCTTTCAAAACACTTCGCATAAATTAAATCAACTCAATCAAGCGATTAAGAATTTGAAGGTTTGAGATAGTACTCTTGCTCTGTAACAATGGGCAGACGAGGCCTCCCTGGAACCCGGCGTATTAATACAGAGGTATTTTTGGGAATTAACATTGCTTCATCAAGATACTCTGAAATTGCAAACAAGAGATCAACAAGGCTATAAAACCCTGCAAGAATGATTAATTATGAAACCAAACTTATAGTTCATTGAAATGCAATCCCACTTGGTGGAACCAATCCTTCCTAGTGATAATAGGTTAGTCTAACAACAAAACCCCTAATATGAACAATTCAGTCTGAAATTTGTTTGATTTTTTCCACTACCCTCATTCACAAGAAATTGAAAACATTGGGCACATACTAGCCTTCTCCATGATGTGCACCAGCATGCAAACCAGGTGTTAAAACAAACTAGCCTTCTCCATGATGTGCATCAGTATGCAAACCAGGTGTTAAAACAAACTACCCTCCTTCCATGATGTGCATTAGTGAATTGAGGAATCCAGAAGCAAAAAGCCCAGAATTAAGAGTTGCATTACTATTAAGTTGGATTTAATTGAAAGACAATCTAAGTTATCAGCCCCAAATTATAAAGTTCAAATAAAAAAGAAACAAAACCAACCTTCATTGGTTTGGGCATTAGTGACAACAAGGTCGAAGTCTGTACCCCTTCCCAAATGCTTTGATTCAAAAATTTTTTCTTTCAAAGTACCAACGGATATAAATGGACCGTCCATTGGGATTGAATCATAATCTCTAGCACTCTTAAATTTGTAATACACAGCCATTGCCTTTTTCTTTTTCTTTCCAGTAATTTAATTAAAAAAAATTATCAGATATCAGAACAACAGCACTAGGAAGAGGGGTGGGAAATCAAAGGCCTCTCAAAAAACAAGGGCCTGCTATTCAACTCAAAAAAGATAACAATACAAAAATAAAAATAAAAATTGAACTCTCTCTTTTTTTTCTATCTTCCTCAAGTAGAATCAACCAAACCAAACCAACTAATGAAGAACTTCTGTTCGTTGTCTATTGCTTGGCGCGCCTCTTTTCTAAGTAACCCTTCAAAATCGAACCAATTGCAGAAAGTTCCTATCTTTGAGTGCAATCACACCAATCAAAGCCTTGAAACAAGAAACCTCAGGTGATAGTCTAACTCAATCAAACAAGTTCGGAACTTGTTAGTGGTAATTGAAAGATCGCAGCAAAAGCAAAATAACCCCCAAACTTCTTCGATCTTAATTGGGAAATGATTGAATCTCATAAATCAACCGATTCAAATCTTCATAACCCGATCCGATTAGCCAAAAGTCGTCAAATCCTCATTCACCGAGAAAAAATACGAACTTGAAAACAATCTCGGGTCCAGCGATGATTATCATAGGAGATTGATTAAAGCTTCAATGCGAAAACCCTGGAATCGAGAGATTTAGAGGAATTCTTCGAGAAATCTCATGTTGTGATTGAGCGAGAAAGGATAAAGCGTTAGCGTTAGGGTTTGTCGAACAGAGAAAGACAAAACTCGCTTATGAGGATTGTTTAGGGATTTTCAGTTAAGAGAGTAAAATTAGGCTGTGGGCGTGTATATAAAGAGGGAGGTGATAGAGATAACGTGCTTCGGCCTTGCTTGCGCTGCACGGGTTGGTTTCTTCCTTTATTAGTTCGTTTAGGGCTCACTGCTTATGCGTGCTGTCGATTGACGCGTTGTCCGGTGGTCTCAGCCTTCTGGATAACGTCCCGGGTGGGACCATCTTTATATGCCTAGCACCATTCTATTCTCCGGGTTTTATTGTTTTTCTCTTCTGTTTTTTTAGGGAAAAAAAGAAGAAGCAAGTATTAATAATAATAATAATAATAATAATAATATGGATAAAAAATAAAATTGAAAAATTGAGTTTTATACATGATTATTGGAAGCATTTTCTTTCTCAGTGTACCACAAAAATAAACATATTCTAAAAATAAATTTTTTTATTTTTTTATGAAAATTTTATTGAAAATTGTTTTGAAACATGAGAATAGAAGATTAAAATATCTAAAATTAATTCTGGTTAAATGAGAAATTAATATATAAAAATCCTTGATAGTGATCATAAAATTGTCCTACATTAATAAAAAATTATTTCTTTCTTCTTTCCATGCCTATATATAACATTTATCCCACTTCAAAAAAAATAATTCTTCTTCTCTTTAAAATTCTATATAGAGGTTTTTCTTGGTTTATTTAATATTAAATCAATAAAAAGATATGGTTACTTTAGTTTTCTTGTAGAAAGAAAGAGATTTAGTTCCTTTTAAGTTTGATTAGGTTTAGTATTGAAGTTCATCAACACTAAATAATACAATTGTTAAATGTTAAATCTTGAAAGACAATTTGCATCTATCATTTTCATCATCAATTGATGAGCAAGATTTATCTTGAGGACAAAGAGTACTATTTTTGCTACAACCATCTCCTTTTATGGTATCATTTAATTCATGCTTCAACAAATAAGTGTGATTTTAATGTGTTCATATATTAATTCTTTAATATCATTTTATTGGTATGTTGCTTTTATTTTATGTTTCTTTTTATGCATTTCTATTTTATACTTTATAGTTCATGATTTTTTATTTGATCTAATAAATCAATCAACTTTTATTTAAATAAACTTAGTTTTATATATCTTTAAGAAAATAAATTATTATTTTTTAATTTAAATTAAATTAAATGATCTTAAGATAAGTTTTAAAGTTTAATTATTTTGAAAATATAATTTAATTAGTAATTTATGAAAAAAGTAATTCGAGTGGATTTTGTTAATTACACACACATCCATGCACTACTTTTATTATTTATTATTTATTTAATTTAAAATTATTTGATTGGACAAAAAAGCACTAGTTGTATATGTCCTTATATGATTTTAATTTAATTTAAATCATTTATTGGTTACGTGTAATTATAAAACTAAACAAGATGAGTTTTATTATTTTGTTTTAACTAAAAAACTAAAAGTTTGTGGCATGTTATTTTCTTAAATAAAGAGGAATGAAAGAAAAAAAATATATTTTTATTAGTTAATGAAAGACCAATTAATCATCGGTTTCATGTTTAGAAATATTACTTTGTAATATTAAAAATTGCTTTGACAAGCATTGTTTTGATAGTAACGGTTTTGCTACATCTCATAACACTATTTTGATAGTGATAACAATCACCTTATATTATGCATGGCGAGAAATCTAGGAAGTTAAATGGTGTAAACTTTAAAAGGTAAAAATAAAATATGTTCTTTTACCTCACCATTTTAAACTTGAAAATATTCTTAATAAATGATATATTAAATTTATCATAAAAAGGTCCAATGTCACTATAGTAATAGCTATTAACACATGAAAGCATAGTGATTTCATATGTAAAACTTATATTTTGAATAGTTTTGAAAATATATCATATAATTTGTACAAATCTATTGATAGCTCTAAGATGCTATGGAAATCATTAGATTGGAAATACGAGGATGATGATTAAAAAAATCAAAATCAATAAAATTTTTAATTTTAAAATGGTTGATTCAATAATAATAATGAGTCAAGTTCAAGATTTTTAATTCAGCCGGTAAGATATTCATAATATGTGGATAGTTCTTAATGAATTTTTCTAAATAGCTAATATTTTTACAAAAGTACCATCATCTTAGAAAAACTTTAAGAATTATTTTAAATATAAGAGAGAGAAGATGAAAATTAAAGATCTTATTTTGAGATTGATGATAGAAGAGGATAACAAGTTGTTAAAAAAAAAATAAAAAACTCCTTCTCAATAGCCACCATGAAAAACATGGTTGAACAAGTGAGGAGGCCCTATAAGAAAAACAATCAAAATGTTTGTTATAAAAAGCAAAGGTATTGCTAAAAATAATTAATGGCAAATGCTTTATGTGTAATCAAGTAAGAAAATCCTAAGGAAAAAAAGGTTGCACAAGCTAATATTGTTGAAATGGAAGACCTTTTCAAAGACGTGTCATAATAAACATGTATGCAATTGTCTCCAAGATATATCTTATGAGTAATCCTGAATAATGATAAATAGACACTAGAGATATAAGATGTTTTTTTTATTTGAGGAGGATGTTCTCGACTTTCTAAAAGGTAAGTGATGAAAAAATATAGGAGAAACTCTTAAATCTCAAAAGTATAAGGTATTGAAAAGTTCATATTAAACATGATTTTTGAAAATTTTTTCATTCTCAATAATGTATTGCATGTTGCCAATATTAGAAAGAACTTATTGTCTCTCATTGTTATATAAAAATAAGTTTAAAATGATATTTGAGAGTGATAAATTTATTTGTACTCTTAAGAATTGATATGTTGATTAAAAAAAGAGTATATATATGATGACCTCTTTAAAATAAATATAATGACTATTATAACAAATGATGAGAATAATAATAATACTTACTTTGTGAAGTCTTGTGATATATGATATGATAAGTTAGGACATGTGAAATTATAAATTTATATAAAGATTATTAATCTTTATTTATTACTAATTATTATTTTTCTATAATAGGAAGTTTGCGTAAAATCAAAATTTATAAAGATTTATTTTCAAACAATTAAAAAAATAGTGAACATTTAGGTTTAAAAAAATTATAAATATAACATTTAGGTTTAATTTATTGGTGATTTAAAATTTATACTAAAGATGAGAAAATATATCATATTACTTTTATAAATTATTGTGCAAGATATTAGATATTGTTATATTTATTTGTGAAAAAGCAAAGATAAGGCTTTTAAAATACTAAAACACTACAAGAATAAAGTTGAAAATTAACTTAACAAAAAGATAAAGATGACAAGAAGTGATATAAATGGAGAATATGAGGCATTTTTATGGATTTTGTTCTCAAAATGATAATATCCACCAAACAATGATACATTATTCACCTTAACAAAATGACATTATTGAACATAAAAATCAAAATCTATAAAAAAATGATGAGTATTATGATGATAAATTTAAAAGCATCTCATAACTTATGAAGAAAAACAATTTTAACTGTCAATTATATTCTTAATATTGCATCACATATCAAATTGAAAAAGACATCATTTAAGTTATGGAAAGGAAAAAGATCTTCCTATAAACACCTCAAAATATAGAGGTAGCTTGTTAAAGTGGTGATACCTAATCATAAAAAGATAAAGATATGATTTAATACTATGAATTATGTATTCATTGGATATGTTTATAATAGTAGTATATATTAATAACTTACAAACAAGTTAATATTGAGGATATTCATCCTAATATAATAATGAATCAAGCAATTTATATTCTTTAAATAGGCGTTTTATTTTAATAAAACATAATAAATTCGTTCACTTAAAATGATAAATGAAGCAAGCTCAGGAAGTCATCATCAAATAAAAGATGATGAAATTGAGATGAGAAGGAATTAAGAGGATAAAAATATAAAAAAATATTTTTAATTATGATTTTCTAACTTACTTTTTAAAAAATAAAACTTAAAATCATTCTAAGACATTGTTCTACTTTGAAACTTTTTTATTAGAAAGAGACAATTAATAATAAAGTTGAGTAAATAATGTAAAGTCATGTATGAAAGGCAGTAGATCTTCCATCTAAAAATAAAATATTAGCAAGTGAGGACTATTTTTGACACTTACTTACCTATGTCAATAATAACTTTCATATGGATAGTAATATTCATCATAACTATTAATAAGTTTGAAACATATCAAATGAATGTAAGAATAACTTTATAAAATAGTAACTTTAATGAAGAGGTCTAAATGGAACAATCGAGAGGTTTATTATTAAATTGAAAGGGAAAAAAATTTATAAGCTTGTCAAGTCTTTATATGACTTGAAACAATATCCTAAACATAGAATAAGAAGTTTGATAGGGTTATGTTATCAAATGAGTTTAAAATTAATAAGGTTAATAAATGTATAAATATGTAAACACTTAAATGGTTATTTCATTATATATCTATGTATGAATGATATATTAATTTTAGACGATACTATTAAATACAGGATCAAGTTTACCAAGAATATGTTAATTAATAAGTTTAACTTGAAAGACTTGGGTGTTACAAATTATATACTATAAATAAAAATTTCTATAATATCTAATGAGTTAGTATTGTCTTAATCTAATTACTTTAAAAAAATTCTTAATAAATTTTCTAAAGGTAATAATAACACTATTAAAACACCAATATACATTAATGTATATTTGTTCAAAATAAATGTTAGATAATACACCAATTATAATATTTTTGAATAAAAATTTGATTTATGCTATAAACTATATAAGACTAGATGTTGTATACTTATTAACAAACGTAGTAAATTTACCAATAATCTGGATATGGATCATTGAAACACAATATATAATATATACCTTGAACTATAGGTTACACTATATTGGATATCTGACGGTATTAAAAGGTTGTAGTGATGTGAATTGAATATCCAACATTATGGATATAAAATTCACTAAATATCTTTATACTTAGAAAAGTAGTTGTATGTTAGATCTATGATGAAATTAGAGTTTATTGATTTTAATAAAGGTGGAAAGGAAACTAAGTAACCCTAAGATTTTTTAGAGGATTTTTCATGTTGGCTAAAACCAAAGACAATAATTTGTATCTATTATGATAATCAATCAACAATTGAAAGGACATAAAATATCATGTATAATGGTAAGTTTAGCATATACATTGCATATATAATATTTTTAAACACTCACTCTCAAATAAAATTATTTCATTGAATATGTAAGGTAAAAAGACAATATATTATGTGTTTATTAACTAAAGGTTTAACGACAAAGTTTATATATTGTTCTCCAAGAAAAATGATTTTAAATTCTTTAAAGATGAAAGAGTATCGTAAAAGAAACCTATCTAGTTTATTGAGATTCTAATATCGAGGTTTAAAGACAAAACTAAGTTATATAATACTTTTAATAGCACTTAAAAATAATTTCCCATCTATTTATATGATGAAAAATGGTGTTGGCTACAATGTGATAAGTATGAGTTATGATCTTAATTATTCTTATATGTTTACTTACAAAATATAGTATAACAAAATACTCTTAATGAGAAATCACCTATATAAATGAGAAATATGATTGTTTTTTTCAAGAATTTTAAAAGATTGAATTCTTCAAAGTGCTCATGAAATCAAAAGTTGCAAGCACACAAATACTCATATTTCATAAAGTGAAGCCTTAAATAAATATCTATGTCCTAAATCTCAATAAGAAAATGAGTAAATAAGTAAAGTTATTAATGCTAATGCAATTAAAAGTTTGATATATGTTATAATATGTATAAGACCTGATGTATATTATGTTGTTATTTTGGTAAGCAAATATCCCAGTGCATGCACATTGGAAGACAATAAAGAGGATATTGTGGTATTTAAAAGGCACAAAAAATTTTACATTTGAAATGTTATATTGATGTTAATGGGGAGGAGATTTATATAAAATAAAATCTACATCTATATATGTTTTTTTTAATTAAATAATAGTATTATATAATGGAATAGGAAGAATATTTTTTAGTTTGCACAGAAGCTGAATTTGTGGCATTTTCAGTTGTAATGTAAAAGGCTATTTGGTTGAAATATTTTCTAGTTTATTTATAAGTGTATGATAGTTCTATTGACCTAATGCCAGTAAATTATAATAGTTAAAATGCAATAGCATATCTGAAAGACTCCAAGTATCACAAAAAAAGCTAAACACATAGATATCAAGTATAACTTTGTCAAAAACATGGTTTTACATAAGAAGTAAACATAAAATACATATCTACATAAAAAATTATTGCAAATCTATTTACAAAGATTCTAAAAGAGGATGTTTTCAATAAACATATTAATTTATTGAGTTTGTGTATATGTTGATATACATATACTTGATTTTATTTTTTCAATCATGTTTATGAATATTTTTATAAATACTACTTTTGCTTGATTACATAAGTTATAAAATATATATACATAAATATTTGTGTTTAACACATTTATTGAAAGCTATAAAAAATATATCTTAAAAATAAAAGATTATTAGCCTTCTCATACGAACAATCATCTCTATTATCTCATGATAATGGAGATGAAAAAACTTTAAGTATATTATAATAAAGAGCTAAATTTAAAATATAAGATATCACTTTGATTATAAATAAATTAAAAGGTCATCACAATATATATATTATATTTTTTTTTATTATTAATAACTATTTGAAGTATCACCTTATATGTCTTATCATAAAATATGAGTAATGACATGTCAAAAGTGAATTAGTAGAAACATAAACTCAAAGTTAGATATTAGGTATACCTAAGCTATTATTTATATAGTATTATTAATAATGAAAATATATGTTTCATGGAAAAGAATATAACATTGTAGCATGTAGCATGTAACATGTGATTTATACCACATGTGTGAAATATAACTGATAAGGGTAATATAAATTAAGATTTTAATTTGATATTGTTTGAGACCCTAAAAATTATGAGTAAACTTTACTTGTAGCCCAATAATTCTTGTCTGTTTCTTAAGAATTAAATTTAATATTCACTATCTTAATATGTTGTCAAAGATTATTGATGATTTGATGTATTAGGGCACCACTAGAAAAGTGAGTTAAATAAAAATTGAGGGAATCAAGAGAAAAAAGAAGAACATATTTTTAGTATTATCACATTAACTTTTATTCATAAGATATAATTATGAATACAAGAGTATAATAAATGACAGTTAGAGAGATACAAACATGATAAATGATATATGGTATTGCATACTATCTATACTCTAAATCTTATTATTCAAAATGTTATATACTCCTAACATATATAGAGCAATTAAAATCTTAAATTATGTCTCCTTAACAAATGGGCTATTTGTTAACTATAAATATTATTGTATAAATAATGGTATTTAATTAAAACTCTTTAAGTCTCTTTTCTATAAATTTCATAATTGTATTAAGTAGATTTTTATCCCAAACTTAACTTTTTAAATGGTGTAAAGGCTTTAATATGTTTGGGTCAACAATAATAACACAATAATTTTTTGTTATTCATGTTGAGTTAGTTGCTTCTAGGTTCAAATGAGGCATAAATCTTTAATGTGCACCCATTACTTAAACAATTTTCTCCTACCTTCTTCCTTTAATGGATAGTTATTTTAAGATGATAGCCATAGTTCATTTCATATTCCCTCAACATATACATCAAGTGATGAATATTACCAAATATTTGATGTTCTTTAAAATTTATTGACCCATTAACCAAAACCTTAATTCTTTAGGTTGGATCTAAATTCTTTTTCTTGCTCATATTGATCTCATCCTCACTACTACTACTAGATTTGTCACTTAAAAGAAGATCATCATCTTCTTCACTACTTAATTTTCATTCCTTCTTAAAATTAGAAAAATCATCATATGTATTTTCCATCCTAAAATCATCATTAATGTTATCAATTCATCCATCCTCATCTTCATTGGTGAATCCAAACCTCTAATTATCTGATGAAATATAATCATTCATACTATCACTATCATACTTATTTTCATTAATAAGAACACTCTATATCAACATTATCAACATCTTAATCACCTTCACTTATATCATCTTTATTATTTAATTATTTTATCATTACCATCATCATCATCACTATCACAAGTAGCAAAATACTTATATCAGGTGGCATAACATTGTTAGGTTTACTTTAGTAGCATTTAGGCATTTAAAAAGTTAGAGGAATACTTTTTAGATCTGCATCAATATATATGTGGATTTCTTCTTCATCTTTGTGTAAAGACAACATCTTCAATGTTGAAGTATCATAAAAAAAAAACCTTGATTTCCTCTATCATCTTGAATTTGAAACCCCTTTAACATAGAAAAAAAAATGTTTGTAGATAAGCCATATGTCAATGTAAGATAAATACTTATGACCATTGTTTTCTTATAATGGTCTCACTACTATGGTGTACAATGAAATATGACATTTGACTCCTACAAACAACCAATTAAATATTAGATAAAGGTTAAACAAAGTTAATTATAGATTAAAAAAATTAGTTTTCATATGAACATCATCTAGCATAAAGAAGATTTGAAGGTTTTTTTACCGTCTTTGAAAAAAAATAATTCATTTATAAATTGCAAAAAATGTTGAAGATCCTAAATATTGTGTTTGAACAAAAAAAATTCATATGCTAGGGTTTAGCTAGTTCAGGATTGATGAGATTTGTGTACAAAAATTTAGTATTTTTGATGAAATGAATTGAAATGATAGGTTTTTATACATAATTCAACATTATCAATATTTAACAAAAAAAAGTCATTGGTGTTAATCTTGACATCTCGATTTGTAAAACTATTTTTCAGGTTGAATCTCATACTTGATTTTTGGTAACTTTTGGGTGAGAAAAGAATTTCATTAAAGAATAGAAAAGAAATTGATTACAAAGAGAAGAGAAAAACAGATCAATTACAAAGAGAAGAGGTTGTTCTAATTTGTGTATGGTTTTTAGTTTATGAAGAGGAAGAGAAGATTGTGGAGAGGGAGAATCGAAAATCAAAATTGAAATTCATGTACAATGGATTGATATGTCGTTCCCTTCTTTGGGGTTAGATTATATAAGAGGATATTTTTATTTTTTCATTAAAATTTAAATCCTGTATTAACCCAAATATATAAAATATAAATTTAAAACAGCGGAGAAAAAGTGAAACCACTTCAAATGTTAAGAGGGTGAAAGTAATTTTACCTGGTACCAATCAACCTCTCAATTCTTTGTTATCATTCAAATTAAAATTAAGATTAGATTTTATATGATTATTTCTATTATAATTAACAGTCATGCACAATGCACGTGATGATTTCAATTTGAATCGACAAAATCGTCTACTTAAATTTTATTTTTAAAGCAACAAAATACATGAATAACCTAATTTGTTTTATTTTATTAGAACCGTGGAAAATGACATGCAACTCGTTAATATAATTCTCTCTTTTTAGATCACTGTCTCAAAAACATAAATTATGCATCAACGTTGCGGGCATATTCAAGTATGCATGGAATGAGTGCTATACAGGAAAGGATGGTTAGGGTATTTTCCTTGAGTTTATTTTTTTTTCCCCCTACTTCAACCTAATAGGGTATTTTCCTTGAGTTTATTTTTTTTCCCCCCTACTTCAATCTAATTTTTCTAATCATATTTAATTTTCTAAATTCTTAATTTTTAAGAAGCTTTAACAGGCCGTATTATAATATGCCTTTTTTTCTTTTAATATCAACCACTTGTTAGATGTTATGAGCTGCATTTCTAGCCAAAGATCTTAAATTTCTATCATTTTTGTTCGATATATTGATTATGGATCCTAATAACATCCCACTAATTATTTTTTTCATTTTTATGTAAATTTGATTTGATTTAATACACAAAGTTTCTCAAGGTTTAACTCGCAAAGTTATTTTCAAACACAATCATCTTAAAGATATTAACCGATGGATCCACCACCCCACAACAAAAATAAAGCGGCAGACACAAAGTCCCCGTGTTTTCCCGTTGAAAAAACCTTTGGGGGAAGTGTAAAGCAATGCGACAAAGTCAAAGTCAAGGTAAAAGTCAGTGACTGCCATAACAATCTCTTGAGATACAAGGGCGATCACCATGAAGTCCAAGTGCATGTTTTTCCCTCGGATCAAGAAACATAACGAACAGAATATACAAATCCAAGAAGACCCATTCAAACCCCTTGTTTCTATTGATCTGATTATATTCAAATTAAATAAACTGCAGCAACACGCTTGATCAAGGGCTATAATGTGGGGTTTAATTAAAAAAAAAATGAAAAGAAAGTAAAGGAAGAGTTCATACATCGGTCAAGATTAATGAAGATACAATCACAACATACGCCAGAAAGAAGAAAATCGCAATCTGCACAAAGAACTTTGGATTATCTCTCATGTTTGGGGATGTCACTGCCCTGTCAATTGCAATGGAGAACAAATAACTTTTATAAACCTCAAATGGAGAGAACGGACAAAAAACAAAAAAAACTGAATATACAATCGTTGCTCAGTAACAACTTTCATTGGATATAAGAAAGCAAATCAGAATTCTGTAGCCATGCTGCAAAATGATTGTTACCTAGCAATGCGCTGGGAAAACCGTCGGAAGGGCAAACTTTGGATAAAGACGATGCCTGGTCCTGTTAGAGTGGCTGTTACTAAATTGTCACCCTGCAATTTCAAAGACAAGGTTAAGAACAGCCAATTGTTTCAAAATGTTAATTATCTAATTCAAGCAATGCCGGGTGTTTTTCACAAACAAAGAAGCAATGTCTACATTAATTCATTATTCTGTATTGTGGTTTGTGGGTCCCTGAAAATGAGCACTTGGGTGTCATTGTGCAGAAACAGAGAAGGGTAACCTGGGGCGCTTGATGTCAGATAAAAATTACAGCAAATTTGCGAGTCTGTTTCCTAAATGAAAAATGACAAAAGTCCTGCATTGTTACATGTTGCTGCTACCAAGACATGAAAAGGACCTCATGGCATGGTCAAAGTCAAATTTTATCTGTTTTCTGTTCAGGATTAACCTGACATATGCCGACAGTGTAATGCAGCTAACTCAGCCAACTAACAATATCACATTAGGCAAGAAGCCTTGAGTACTAACTAATTACTATGATTGAATGACAAGCACAGTATGAAGAAGGAAGTCTGCTGCGTCATTAAAAATAAGGGGCTTCAAGAAGCTAAGACTAAAGTAAACAAAAAAATGACATTAGAGATAGACAGTGAAATCCATAAAAAAGTGCGACTAACCCCAAAGACTGCCCGTCTCACAGGCCCATTGTACTTGATTTGAACATTGACAGTGGTATTAAGGGCGGCAATGCAAGACACATCAACAGTTAATACCTCACCCACCTCAAGGACTTTCTGTGCAACTAGCAAAAATGAAAACCATAAAGCTGCCAGGGTCAATGCAAAACGGGATGGATCCAGAAACTAGTGTGACAAAAAGGAAACAACAGTAAACGCATTCATGAAAAAAGTATATATAATCAAAGATCAAGCACAAAAGGGTTAAAGCAGTGAAAGAGGAAAATGACATGATAAAGAGAAGAACAGAAAGGAAACAAGTGAGCGGGTATTGGAAACAAGCATGGCCTGACACTGAAGCCTGCCAAGATATTCCAACCCACAGAGATATGCCTAAGAGGCTAGCTGTTCCTGATCCAAATGCATAGAGTAGAATTGAGGGAAGACCCATACTTTTATGTGTCTTAATAGTTCCTAAGATGTCAGAAAATACATACCAGTTCCTCCAGCAAGAATAAATGCAAGTCCCTGTCCAGTTAGTTTCTGCCTTAAAAATCCCTAGAGAAGCATCAATATCCCCGTCAAATAAATAAATCGGAAGACTTGAGGAAAGAACACATATAGACAGGTTGAAAAAACGAAAAAAAATCCGCTTGAAGGGCCATGACAGCCAGTCAACAAAGGCAAACGGACAAAACTGAACCGTCAGTGTGGAGAGTGCTCTGACAACCAACATAATCTCACCTCTATACTAGGCATGACATTACGTGCCCTCTGATCTACTGTGTTGCTGACCTTCACATCACTGACGGAACAAAGGAATGCATCTGGCTACGCAACAATTTCAAAACTAATAAATTTGCAGCAGGTAAAAAAGTAAGGAGAAAAGGACATACTTTCACTTTGAAAATCATATAATAGTAGAAGAGTTGAGTATACATGATTTTTCATTTGCAAGATGTCCAATACCATTAGAAGACAAGATTATTATCAGCAAAACCAGGGACACAAACAAAAGTGTGAATTAGCTTTACCTGGCATAAAATCTCTCCTCCAAACTTTGCCAAGTCAATCTGCAGAACAAATAAACACCAGACCAGACAAATTACAAACCAATGGCTAATCATATTAAATCAAAATTCAGGATCATGAGCTTTACAACACAAGATAAAAAAAAAAAAAAGGCATCTCAGAACTTGACAGTTGGAAGGACAAACCGGGAGGATTCTTGCAAGAGAAGGTGCAGCAATTCCAACAAATCCATCACTGGGCCCAGGATTGTGGAAGCCTACACTGGTAACAGCCTTGCCAAAAAACCACTGCCAGACACCTACTTCATTTTCATGGATAAAAACATTCTCCATTTCAATTGACCCAGACATGAAGCACATGGAGCCTGCAGTTTACCTGGATGTTAGTTCCACGCAGCATAGTAATAGTGAATGAAAGGGGTGTTTAATCATTTAAGTGCAGAAGATAAAAACAAATAAAATATAAAATATCAGTCAGCTGCAAAGCTAACACAGAATTGTACAAGCCATAAAGAAAACAGTGTTTTGATCACGTTACCTGGTTTTGCAATAACTTTTTCTTGCGGCTTCAACATAATCTGATGGATTCACAAATCAATACCAAAGAAGAAATTTAAAGCAGGGAAGCAAAAAGGAGTGGCATATAGCAAGAGATAATTATCACACACACCTGAACTACTTGAGCTTCACCCCCAAAAATCTGGAAAGGTATCACAGCATCTTGATGATTCTGCATCACATTATCCCCCATCATGAGATTACGCAGTGTATGTAATATTAGCAAATCAAATATAGACACTCAACAACAAAGGAGGCAATATAAATTGGTGATCCTCATATCAAACTAGACTTCAAAAGAGGACAGAACTGATGATACCAAACCAGAGCAACTGATATCCACAGGACTAGCAAATAAACCATGTATCAACACAAGTCAATTTTGTTGCTCTCCTAAAGAAAACAAGTGGAAACAACTAAAGCAAATATCCCAAACATAGCATATGGTGGACTAACACCACCGCACATTGGTTTCAATCTATACTAATAATCAATGATATAAATTGTATGGTGAAATTTCATTCATATATTATCCATTAAAATCAGTTTAAAACATTACACCACAGGAGGACTTCCTAAAATAAAAGGTTCATAACATTTTCCACATGGTACAAACTCGAACAACCTCTGTTCAAATCACATTTTATTTTCCTTTTATTAGCCATATTAATCATTCCTATTTTATTGTATTCTTCAGCACATTCTTCTTATATCTTCATCCAATAGCTCCCTCCTCATCCATTCTGATTACACAATCTTTATATTCATATTGATGTAGGCACTAGCCAATGAAGAACCAAACTTAATTCCTAAGAAAATCGAAGACTGAGCTAGCAAGAACCACAGGAAGAAGAGTTTACATGACTAGATTTCTGATCAATGTTTGCTGAGGAGGCGAGAAACTCAAAATGTAAGACAAACCCATTTAAAATTAAGCGATGCCAATTCCACAACATTCCTTAATTCTATATCTATAAAAAAAATCCCAACATACACAAAATCTTGTTCCATTAGGAAACATAGATCACATTTATATCAAATTGAGTAACAAACTCACTTACACTACTCAATGAGGAAACGGATCAAACACCAAACCATACTAAAACCCTAAATTCAACATCCATCAATTTAGTTTTTATTCGTTGACCTAAGCAACCAATTATATACACGTAGTTGTGAAAACAGAGAGAAATTGTGTACCTGATAAACGTAAGGTTGAAACGGAGTAGAGAAGAAAGGTGCAGCCATGGAGACGCTAGGATTACAGAAGCAGACTGAGAGAGATCGAGAATGAAAGAAAACTAAGTCGTTTAATTATCTTATGGAGATCACACAAAATGATTCCATTCACTTTCACATACACAAAAACTAATCTAATCTAAGAAATTAATAGAAACAGAGTCACGGCGAAATTGAACGATTCTTTTTCTTTCTAAAAAATCTTAGAAAAAAATAATAGTATTAATAAAAAGGGGGTTTAAGTTTAAGTTTTTGTTGTTGGTGAGCTAAATAGGGAAAATGTTGAATTACGAAAAAGTACTTCGATTTCTGTAGATTTGCATTCGAGACTTAGAAGCAATTCAATGCGAGAGGCAGGCAATTCGGTGGCCTGCTGGGAAATTCGATCTGCTTTGGTGTTTTAAAAATATATTTTAAAATGTTAAAATTATTTTTATATATAAATTTGAAAATAAATTTTAAAAAATATTAATTTTATATTTTTCTACGCCATACCAAACGGGTTTTATAAGTGATGGGAGTTTCATGCCGGATGCATGACACGCGGCATAAAGATGACGTGTCATTGTTTTATTGGCTGTAGTATTAAATTTCGACGTGTTGGGAAGAGCCTTTCGCTTGCTCGTAGAGAGGGCGGGCGGCTGCGACACTGCCGTCTCCTTTCAAAGGAAACCGAAAAAAGATAAAAAGAAGGACGCAACGACATCGTGTTTCTAATGGAAAAATGGGCCTTGCCCGTTTTACAAGGCATTCAACCCAGTAACGGACCCGTTCAGTTCCCCATCATAAAAGGCCTATAAAACCCAAAAGGCATTGATCCCGGTCCAATCATTAAGCAACTGGATATATATATATATATATTGATTGAACTCTCTCCATTCTTAGATTTTTTTATGCAATGGCATTGTTTGCATATCAAGTAGCATTTACAGGTTATTTCCGGCACTATGCTTAAGTTTGTTTTATGTAAAAAAATAATACTTAAACAGTAGAAATTGTTTTAGTATTATTATTTAACAGTTAAACTTAAAACCTCCTCTGGAACCTTTAGTGTTAACAGTTAAACTTAAAACCTCCTCTGGACCATATTTTAAATTAAATTATATGAAAATTATTTTAGTATCATATTGTCAAACTTAGTATATCTAAATAAAAAAATTAAAGAAATAAAATAAATAAAGTAAATTCTAGTCAACTTGTTAAATAGTGTATTGTCACAATTTTTACAACCAAAATTATCAGTGTCGGAATTTTATTTGACAAGAAAAGTTTGATCATCATGGTTTTTTTGATCAGGGGAAAACAATTATGATAAAAGTTGAGTTTTGGTTTAAAATGTAACTGTTAACGATTTCTTTAATTTGATCCTGCTGAACGGGGGCAAATCACAGCCTCCTGTCCTCGTTATGCCTTCATCGCCCGCAACAACAAGGCTCCTAACCACTGGCCAATTCTTTTAACATTTTAGGAACCTGACAAAAAATAAAACCCCCTTCAAACTGTAACCCTTTTTTTTTAACCAAGGTTTCAAGAACTCGCCACACTACCCTCAATCTCATAAGTTGAGCATAAATAACCTTGCAACCATCAAAAAACCTTTAACAGGAGATGCATCTAGTACTATATTTGACGGTGAATTTTACCTGATGTTTTTAAGAACCGTGCCTAAAAAGCTAAAAGCTAAGCACCATGGGATTCAGTCATTAGACAGAACTATAAGATGAACAAAGCGTGGAACAAAGATCGTTGATACTGCGGTGCTGCATACATGAGCAGATAAGCCAGAAAGAAAATTCAAGAGAGAAGCAAGGCCTGAAACATTTTTCACACTGCCGAAAAATCATGCTTAATTACAAGAGGGCCAGAGGACAAACGAAAAACTCAATGCAACAACCATTGCAAGAACAGGAAAAACACCTTTGCATCTTTTTTTCTTTTCTCTATATTAGTATGTTATCCTTATGGTTTATACTTCTGTCAATCCATGTATCCTTCACTCTTATCTACACTTAACTTGTTCCAAAAACTCTCTTCAATATACTGAATACAGAACATGCGAGCAAAACCGTCACAATCTTCTTTGATGCTAACATCCTGAGGTTCACCCTTGCACCATGCTTTCTCATTAGCCTCACTACCATAGCACCCGACATCAAAAACCAAGAACAAACAGCACATAATGTCATCTTCATGATTTCTGTGGATCCACACACATTTCCTGCATCACTTGGAGGCTCCACATATGACAATTTAGGATCACCATTGCTTCTCTCTGCTTGATATAGCCCAAGATTCTCGTTTAGCCAACTTGATAGCCATACAAGAAATTTTGCCAGCCATGCTACCTCATCATCAGAAATGGGGCGCTTCATCCAGTCACCCTTGTATTTAACATTGTGCGATGCATCGTTGAAAACTCTTCTGGGCTTAAATATTTCATCCCGTGATTGCACATGTTTTACTTCTGGCATAAATGAGATCTGTTTCACAGTATGGCCACCAAAAATACATCTTACCTGCAACTTTAATGAATCTATACACTGAAGGTTGCATGCAAGATTATCACCAGAGTTGGCTTGCAACTCAGCTTCAGCACGCAATATGAACAACTGCAATAATAACATCATAACCAACAACTGAGATCCTGATCCATAGTCAGAAGGGAGATCAATGTACCCAACACAAATACAAATTCATAAATAACAGCTATAGAAACCTGGAGTAGCTGTTGCCCACCATCTTCTCCATCACCAAAGAGCCTTAAATCTTTGTTCCAATTCTCATGCAGGAAAGAACCATCAGCATCACTCTCACATAAACCATCTTCCCAATCCTAGCACCAGATAAAGGTAGTTGGAAAAAACTCAAGACCATGAATTTCATAAAGTACAATCATTGAGATTACAAGAAACACTTTAAAGATATCAACAATAAAGAACTAAAAAAGACAGGATCGTTTGGTTCAATATTAAAAACTTCTTGCAAGGCCAGTGCCTCGATTGTTTGGTCTCAACACAACATTAGAAAAATGAAACCAGAGCAGAGAGAAAGGGAGAGGGATGAATCTACCTGCAACTGTTCACGAATTAAAGGTATATATCCATATAAACTGCTAAGCATTGATTTGCCAGACCCAGCTTGTTGCGAATGAAAAGCAGTATCAACATTCTTTATAAGATCAGTCAACTCTTTAGATGATGTCAGGATTTTTATCACCTGAAATCACAAGGCATGAATTAAATAAAATGGTAAAAGTTAAAGCAAAACAATCTGCACTAAATCTCCAATGAAGATAAGTGATTATGCAGCTAATACTCGCATGATAGTATTGTAAACATGCAAAAGCTCCAATTCTTGAATGCTTGAACAAATTATTATTTTTTTGTATATAATTTACACACTTTTTCGACTACAAAATATATCTACTAAAAATAGAACAGCAACTTTTGTTTCCCCAGTTCTAAACAAAAAGAATAATGATTAATTACGCTCAAAATGACTTTCTGTTTATGACAAACAGATCATCTTACAATAAGTTCTAAGTTCAGCTTATTGAGGAAAATTCTACAAGTATAGGCCAGTGCTGCAATGAAGACTAACCAACCTTCACTAGACTGGATCACGTGTGAATACAAATTCATCATCAAGCCATCAAGACACTGCTTATGCTCAAATACTACATTTCTGATCACTGGAGGTAACTTCCAGCACCAGGTAAAGCCTTGAACCTTCTAAAAAGTTTTAATCAACAGCAGAACTCCAGAGAACTCAGTACATGTGCCTTATCCTGAAGCTTATTTGTTTCTTTTCACTGACAGAGTCACGAGACTCCATCAGCATCTGACTAAAACCTATAAACATGAAAGCTCCTGTCTAAAGTGCAGAGCAGAAGAGAATTATGGGATAAAACTGGTCCGTCACTCCATGGATACTAAAACCCAAGATGAAATACTGCTCAATTAATGCATTGGGGTTTGTATAGTCAAGAAATGATGGCTAAACATGAAACAAGTGACATGTAACATCATCTGTGCATGTCCAACAAAGTGTACATGAAATCTACTACAAATATTTTGCAAGCTAGACTTGAATGCTGATTTGAAATGATGCAAATTAATCTGAGATATTTCAAATCCTGAGTAACAACCCAAAATTACATATAATATATAACAGAGAAAGAGTACATAAAGTTACGGAAGCTATCCTAGCTCTGGTCATAGCCCCCCAACCAAAAAAAATCCCAGAAAAGGAAAGGCTGACAATTAACAGGCAGGAATATCAAGTAGCTCAGAGAAAGAATAATAAATGATCATATAAGCCCATGTGAGAACCCTGTGCGAGATGAACATTAACACAAACGAAAATCATGGTCAAGTCCAAAACCAAGCATTCCTAATCATCTCTAAATTGATTTACCATAGAAAGCAGGAAACACGCTGAAAGAAAATTAACCAGAATAAAGATGGAAAGGAAACACAAATTCTGAAAAGCATTAACCCCCAGGGAAATGGCTTATTTTGTAGTGACAAACCTTCAATACCATCTGGACTATCATTTCAGGATCAGTGTGAAGAAACTTGTGTGCAAACCCAATAAAATGCATAACCAACGAACTGTAGTACAGATAATTGGACAGTACATAGCCCTGCCATGAAGAAGAATACCCACATTCTACATTCTTCTCACCTTCCTTCTTCACATCATTCCCTGACCCGTCTACGATGGCATCAAGCTCTGCAAAATCATCCAAACCAATCTTCCACGGTTCCAAATAAGTAACCCACACAGAAAACACCTGTGAAGCATTCTTAATTGAAGTCCCCACAGGACAAAATAGAAATGACCTCAAAATAAACCTATACGCCGGCCTCTGAATCCAAGCATTCCATGGACCAACCACGTGCATTGGGCTATTGATGGATGCAGCCAATTCCTTTGATTTCTCAGAAGAAACCCTACTCCAAGATGGATTCCCAAAATGTTCAATCCCTTCTTTCACTGCACTCGCACTCAAATTCAAATACTTAACCAACAACTTCACCACCTCACCTAAATTTGGTGTCGGCGGGGTCTCCCTTGGAACCAACCTCAACTTAAAGGACAAACCCCATGACTTGCAAACATTAACATTCAACGGCGAGAAATCACTATCAACCAACCAATAATTCATCAACACATTAACAAAAAACTCCGCTCTATACAAAACTGACCCATCATTTCCATACCCATAATGCAAAAGCGAACCACGATAAGGCTGGTGTGAATTCAAATCACAAATAGGCACAAACGCACGCAAATATGCATACAATAGCCGCATATAAAGACCATCATTGCCCTCCACATTTCGCTCGTTTCCATGTTTTGGATGTGAAAAACACGGAATGGAAGATGTCCAATTCTCTAATTTGAACTTTTTGGGTCTTTCAGTTGCTGAACTTTTCAAATTATCGCTATTTCCTTTACAAACAGGGTAATAAGCGAACCAGAACATGAAAAATTCAAATACATTTAATTGTACTTGATAATATAACGATCCTCCTCCTTTAATCGAATCTCCTTTTATTTTATCTTTAAAAAGAGGGCAAAGATTGTTTAAAACCTGACAATCTTTTTCGCCTGATAGCAAAAACCGAGCCCACTCCGGCAACCGTTCGATTGGGAACACGTATTTGACTAAAGATTGACGATCAACGGCGAAGATTGATTGGAAAAGTAGGCTGTTCGGAGAGAGGACGTTGAAAACCCTAGAAGTTAAAGCGGGGTCGTTTGCTAGGTGGATAATGTCGAGCCATCCACCCGCGCTAGATTGTTTGCTGGGCGGCGACGTTGAGTCATCGAAGCCGTAGAGCTTGCAGATTAGAGCAGGGAAGGCGAAGTAGAAGAAGTTACGGGATTGATCGGGGGAGTGAGAGTGCAAGAAAGAGTCGATGGAGGCGCAGATGGATGAGATCTGAGGAGGAGTGGAGGAGGAGAGGATGGATGAGGCAAGGTCTTGGCATTTGGAAAGGGAATCGACGGTGTATGAGTGCGGGTGCATGGTGGAGGCGAGTGTAGTGGAATTTTCTAGGGTTTTGGTTGCAGAGAGAGAGAGAGAGATGGGGTTTTGAGCTTTTTTTGAAAGATTTTGAAAAGAAAAGGGCAAATGGCGGGTTTTTAAGGGGGGTGTGGGTGTACGTGGCGATGGATTTAAGGTCTGGCTTGACGGTGATGTGTGGGGTCTGGTTGAACTTAATGCCAATGGCCTTAGTTTTTTAGTTGATTACGGCAAGGTTTCTGATGAGAGGGCGGGGACTGTACGACGGGGAATGTAGAACTTGTTTTTAAGCTGACTTTTTTTCACATGTAAATTGTAAATTTTATATATATATATATATAATTCTTCCATTATTTTTATAATGCGTCCATAATTCTTGAATGATTTGTTAAAGGATTATGTGCATTTATTGAATAACTATCAAGATAATTAGATAAAATTTGAGATTTTTTTCATAAAAATAATTATATAAAATCCTATCTTAAAAAATTAAAATAGTAAAAATTGATGATAAAATGCATTTTAAAGTGTAAATCTACCTAATAAATTATATATAAATTAAAAAAATTATAAATAAAAATATTTATTTTATTATAATTAACATCTCACGTGCAATTATAATACGAAAGAATCCGGTTAACTCTAAGGGGTATAATTTAATTAGTTAAATTCTAAATTTATCTCGTAGAATTATTAATTCAAGTTTCATAAATTTTAAGGTCATTGAAAACTTATATAATTATTAATTTTAAAATTTATAAAATTAATTGAAGTATATATAAATCAACCCAATTTATATTAATCTAAAAAAAAAATAGAGCCAGATTTTACCTCCCATATATTTAAGCAAATCAAGTAAAATCCAACTTTCCAAATAATTTGAATACTTGATAAATGTTATGAAATCATCACCCATGTGAAGAGGTAATTAATTTAACTAAAAACCTTTGGTTAATGGTTTCGTTTGTTCATATAAATGTGAGTTAGTATAAGTACGTTGTTAATCTAATAATAAAAAAAAATGTAAAATGTGTGAACAATAAAATTTACTAAAACAAATAGGGAGGCTTTGTATTCTTACATATTTAATACTTTTAGTTTAGTACTTTCAACTTTAAGAAATTGATAATTTATTGTAAATAGAATTTTTTTTTTTAATGTGAGGGATAAATAAAAGGTAGATAAATTATCGCATACTCTCGTGCTCCTAACACTCTTATATCATAGTTATAATATAAAGTCTTTTTTATAATAGCTATGATCACACACACACATATATATATATATAAAGATATGTAAATAAAAGATAATAAAATTCAAACTCTTCACATTATAGATGAATATTCTATAAAAGTATCATAACTCATTTTTAACCTTCTATTTTTTAGTATATTTTAAAATAGAAATTTTTTTAAAAAAAATATTTTTTTTCAATATGCTTTAGTCAATTTATAGTTGTTTCATTATTTCTTGCACTTTCATTTATATTATTTTGTGTGTGGCAAGTTAAGATAGTAAAGATAAAATTTAAAAAAAAATAATGAAAAGGAAAAAAAAAAAAGAAGAAGAGTAAAATGACAAATAAAGAAAAAAATAATGAAAAGGAAAAAAAAAAAAAGAAGAGTAAAATGACAAATAAAAAAAAGATAAACAAAGAGGGATCATCTTTCATAAAGTAGAGATTCAACTAAAACATAAAAGGTGATACTTGACCTTGGAAGATGTTAATAAGAATATTTTAAAAAACATTAATTATGATTTTTTAAAAAAAGAAAAAGATTGGAAAAATTGATCTCTAATCATAAAATTTCAAAAAATCAAGATTTTCATAAGACAAGAACAAAATAATCTTCAAATTAATTGTTGAGTTTTATTCCCTAGGGATTTAGCACTATAAATAAGGGCTTAGGTTCACACAAAAAAGACAAGGAAAAAACAATAGAAAAAAAAAAACCTAGAGTAAAGATAAGATAAATACAACAATAGTACGACATTCCAATTTTCTCCCCCATATATAACAGTAATTCTAGCCCGCCTCCACCACCAATCAAACCTCTTTGATTTCCAAACGCATTAAAACAATAATAAAACCGCCATGAATTAAAATCTATTTATTTTTACATTTTAAAATTATTTATGCATATAATTTTCTTGAATTATTTACTATCTAAACAAATCATGTTTATCTTAAATTCTTTATGCAAATAATTTTCAAATTCCTTGCACAAAGATTTACTAATAGCACCAACTAAAATATCATTAATATTAATTTGCACAATGATTAAATCATATTTTTTGTATTTCATTAATAACATTGAAATTTTTTTTTCATATTAAAGCCTTTTAAAATAAATAAATAAAACTGCTTGGTCTCTCTCGTACCAAACTCTAGTAACTTACTTAAGATCATGCAAAGGCTTGTCAAGATCACAAGGCTTGGACTCACCAAATATAATACGCAATGATTCTTCATCTACTAAATTCCTATGATTATATACTCCATATGCTTTCCCAGTAGAAGGATAACTAAGAAAAATATCTTCATCAAATTTAGAATTAAATTATTTTAAATTATTTTTTGTAGTAAAAATAAAATATTTTAATCCAAATATATTTAAATATAAAATATTAGGATTATGCTTAAACCAAAGCCCATATCGAGTTTTATATAAAATTAATCCAAAGAAAGCTCGGCTTAAAACATAACAAGAAGTGTTTAAGGCTTTCGCCAAAAAATATTAAAGCAAATCAAGGTTGTTAAAATTGCGAGTTTACTCATAAAATCATATGATTTTACAGGTCAATACATGTTTAAAGTGTAAAATCACTTTAAAAACTCGAAAATAAATAAAACTGGGTTAAATTAGGTAAAATCAGTAAAAACAGATGAAATCACAAGTTTACAACCGTTTTTACAATTTTAACTGAAAAAAACATCATATATTATAATATTCCTGAAATTTCTTGTTTATATATCATTTTACCATTTATTTGATACTAACCGCCCAATTTATCCTTCCAAATGATAGTTTAGGCAAAACATTGATGGCCACGCAAAGCAACTCCAAGCACAGACTGCTGGATGTATGTTAGTGGTTAGTTCTGTTAAAGGAAAAATAAGAATCCTATAGAGTACTTATTTTCTGCTATTAGAAAGTCACATGCAAGATTGGTTGTTGACATAAAAATGAATATTTTGACATGACAATATCAAAATAAGTAGCCCAACTTTCACTTTTAAATTGTGTGAAACTGTAATAATAATAAATTTTTAAAATAATTTAAAAATATTAAATTTTTTTAACTTAAGATAAAAAAATCAATTTTTTTTTTAAATTAACTCCCATATAAGCTCCTATACATTATTGAATTCTAAACCAATATCTATAGCATCTAATATTTTTTTAAACAAATTTTTTTAACTTAAGATAAAAAAATCATTTTTTAAAAAAAAAATTAACTCCCGTATAAGCTTCTATACATTATTGAATTCTAAACCAATATCTATAGCATCTAATATTTTTTTAAACCCTGTTTATTTTTATATTTCAAAAATATTTATAAATTTTTTTGAAATGATATAATATTTACACTATTTGATATAGTCATAATTTTATTGACTATTTATTTATGATGTTTTCAAAATAAAATATGTTTATAGAATATCTAAGTTGTGTTTGTATTAATCACAATTTGGTTCTAATAATCATGTTTGAATTGATTACAAGGTTGATTTAAGTTGATTCTTGAATTATTGAACACAAGGCATTTAAAAACAATTCCTTTGGTGATAGACTTGATGTAGGATGACAACATGGTATAGATATTGATAAAAATTCAAAAACAATTCAGTGCAAGTATTGTCAAAAAATTTCCTTATGATTTTACAATTTTTTTTTTATGATCCGAATTTATTTTGCATTTTCTGTGCCATGTCAAAATCATGATTTTAATAACCTTGAAGCAAATTATACTTTTTTAGCACAATACTTTCTATTTTTTAAAATAATCGGTTTTTTTTTTTCAACAACTCTATTTTGTTTTGGAACTCTAGAGTTTATACTTCATACTTAAAACTATTTTCTTCACAAAAGATTTCAAATGCAAGATTTTCATATTCTCCATCATGATGACTTCTAATTTTAGAAATCAAACTCTTTTTTTATTTCATTTTGAATTCTTTTATAAAATTTTAAAAAAGCTTTCATGTGCTTCATGTTTTTATGCAGTAAATAAAACCAATATAAACCGAGTATAATAATCTAGTATGATGAATGCATATATCTTACAATCAAGACTTGAAATACATATAAGAAATAATAGGTCTATATGAAGAAGTTGTAATGTTTAATTTATAAAGAATTGATTATCAGTTCTGAATGAGCTTTTAGCTTGTTTTTCATATAATAAGTATAAAAAATCACTTTCTTTTTATGGTCAAGTTATGGAAGTCCTCTCCTAAGGTCTCTTTCTTGAATAGCTTTTGAATCAATTTCATGTTAACATGTCCAAGTTTTCTATACTAAATGCAAGGCGAGTCTTATGAACTATTAAAATACTTAACATCATAATCACATAAGTGTTTTCAAGTTTTTTTTCTATAAAAATTATTTTGTTGTTAATAATGTAAATTATCAAGCAAGGTAAAAATTTAAAAATAACTATGCTGCCTCTGTCATAAAATTGATTATTATTAAGCAAGTTGTATTTTAAATTATAAACAGATAAAACATGTTTGATAGTAAAAGAATTTCCAATACCTTTTATATTTTTCCTGGTCTTATCTCCAAATATCACATGTATCACATGTCTAATATGTTTTTTTTTTTTATGGAAGGTAAATTTATATTTGTCACCCATTATATGTCTTAAACATTCATTATTTATATATCACTTGTGTGTTAATAGATAAACTACTAATTTTATGTGGCTTGTATCCTTTATCCAACAGATTCCGAAGTTAATAAATTAATATAGGGCATGTGGTATGTTAATAAATTAATATATATATAAAGTTTCAAAAGCATTTCTGTGTTTTGAAAAAAATTATTTTTTTTTGCTTCAAATGTTCAAATGTTTTTGGTATTTTTAAATTTTTTTAATGTGTTAATATTAAAAATAAATTTTAAAAAATAAAAAAAATAATATATTTTTAAACCAAAAAATATTTTAACAAATAACATCTATTACAATATCAAGTAGACTCTAAGAGCCTCTGTATCCTCTACACCACATGCATTCATTATTCTATTTCTTGCCCATCAAATACCTCCTCGCCAATTAATATGTCCATCTATGTAGATGTTTTATCTAATTTTATTTTATTTTATTTAATGAATTTTATGTGTATCGATTTTTATAATTATTTAGTTTAATAAATAATTAATTTTAATAAAAAAATTTATTAAACATAACTAGATAAATAATCTATGTTGTAAGATTAAATATCTTGATTTATTTTTTTCTCTTAATTTTTTTAATTTTATTTTTAATAATTTTATTTATTTATTTACACAAATAATTTTTAATTTTTTTAATTAGAGACGTGAATATTCTTTTTAATTTATATTTAGAAGTTTTTAGTTATGTAAAAAACAAGGCATTGAAAAAAGTTTACGTATTTAATTTTTTATTGATAAAAAATATTACTAGTTATAGAATACTTTAAAAGACGTGGGAAAACTATTATAGCTTACCTTAACCTTTCACTTTCCCATCTTTAATATATTATATTATTATAATTATAATTATAATTATATTATATTATAATATATTCTAAAAATTAAATGAAATGCTAAATTGTCTTTTTTATTATTTTATTATTTTTTTCTTTTAATTAATTTTTTTTATTTCATTTTGGATTTGATGAGTTAGTCTGATTTAACGAGTTAACTTAGATTTTTTTCTTTTTAATTAATATTTTTATTTAGTTTAGTTTGTTAATGTTAAATTTCTTTATATTTAATTATCAGACTTTCATGACATATCTCAGGCTTGATGGGTTAACTTAATTTGACGGGTTAACTCAGTTAATTTTAGGTAAACCCATCAATTATTTTATTCTATTTAGTTATCAAATTTTCATGACACGAATCCCAAATTTAACGGGTTAACCTGATTTGAAGGGTTAACCTAATTAATTCAGATTTTTTTTTCTTTTTCTTTATTAGTTTTTTTCTTTCTATTAGTTTTTTTCTTTTTAATTAATCTATTTAATTATCACACTTTTATGACACAACCTTATAGCTAGACCCATATCTAATGCTCAAGGGTCTGGTGTTGCAGCCAGACTCACTTAAACTTAAGTCATGTAAGTTTAATGTTATTATTAATATTATAAATAGTATTCTTGGGTCAAGCGTTGTAACTAGACCTAAGGCTTTTGGGTATATCTTTGGACAAAGACCTAACACTTAGATCTTAGCATTTTTTTATATTTTGCATGTAAGAAAAAAAATTAACCCGTGGCATATGCTTTTGTATTTTTTTCCTTTTCCTTTTTCTTTTTAAGCTTTTTGCTGTAAATAGCACGATGCAATCTATGGTGAAAAAGCTTATGCCTTTTGTTTATTTTTTTGTCTATAGTTTCTTAATATTAAAATTTTTTGTTTAATTATCGGGCTTTCATGACATGAGCCTCGGGTTTGTTGGTTTAACCAAGTTGATTTATATTTTTTTTTTCATTAGTTTTTTCCTTCCTCTAGGTAGTTTTCTCTTTGTCTTTTCCTTTTTAATTGATCTTTTTTAAAAAAATTTAGTTCATTAATATTAATTTTTTTTTCTATTTAGTTATCACACTTTCATAACATGAATCTCAGGTTTGACATTATCGGGCTTTCATGACATGAGCCTCGGGTTTGTTGGTTTAACCAAGTTGATTTATATTTTTTTTTCATTAGTTTTTTCCTTCCTCTAGGTAGTTTTCTCTTTGTCTTTTCCTTTTTAATTGATCTTTTTTAAAAAAATTTAGTTCATTAATATTAATTTTTTTTTCTATTTAGTTATCACACTTTCATAACATGAATCCCAGGTTTGACATGTTAACTTGATTTAGCGAGTTAACCCAATTTATTCTGATTTTTTTTCTTTCTGTTGGTTTTTGCTTTGTTTTTTTTAATTAATCTATTTAATTAACATACTTTTATGACACAACCTTGCAATCAAATCTACATCGAATACTATTAGGTTTGATATCGCAGCCAAACCCACTTAAACTTGGATTATGTAAGTTTAATATTATTATTAATATTATTTTTAGATTAGATATTACAATTAAATACAAGACTCTTAGGTATAACTTAAAAAAAAAATCAAATACTTTTAAATTTTAATTTTTTAATATTTTTTTATATAAAATAAATTGATCCCGACATTTCACGGTTCATGTAACTACTTCACGATTAAAGGACGCAGGCATGGTCTCAAAAGGGAACTATGGAGCCTTAATTCCACCACCGGCTATGGGTGATTTCTGCCGCATGCACAAGGACTGATTAGGGTAAAAAAAAAATCCCCCTATTTCCTGTGGTGATTTCATATTTACGATGCGTGGTAAGTGATATCATTGTAAATTTCAAGAATGTTTGCTTCTTCTTCTTTTTTTTTTGTCATCCTTGCAAATCATGTTTATTAGGGTTTCAGCTTGATATTCTGATTTGATTTATCATCAATGAAATTAATGTGATGTTAAAAAAATTTATTAATACTTGATTTTATAAAATAAATACAAATTTTATTGTTTATAAAAAATAAAATTATAACACAAAATTTTGACTATAGAAAAGGAATACAAGATTTTTTTAATAGCATGTTGCTTATTTACAAGTTTTAATCTACATGACTTTTTTCTTCTTTTGTATTTTTAGTCTAATTTAATATTTTTATTTTTTAATTCAAAACTTTATCTTATCTAGTTTATTATTTTTTTGACAAAATAAAAAAAAATTGTTGATTGTTATCATTTCAATAACAAAAAATAATTGAGAGTAATGATAATAAATTTTATTTGATAAAAAGAATTTTATTTATGAATTTTTTGAGTTTATTAAGATTTATGAGGTGTTTATTTTTTATACTTTTTTTTAAAAAAAAAAGTTGAAAATGAGATTTTTCTGTCAATTTAGTTGAGACTTGGTTTTCTAGCCACTTTAAGTGGTAGAAAAATCTGTATGGAAAGCCAATATATTATTTATTTTTTAAAATATAGAGTTATCCTATAATAAAAAAAGAAAAGAAGATTGAGCATGTGAGCCTTAATTGCAGGCCATGCTGTCCATCCATCTTTTTCATTTTTTCTGTTTAATTGTGTTGGCCCATCAAAACTCAGATGTAACTTTTTTAATTTTTTTTTATTTAATTTAGATTAAAATTATTTATAATAAAATAATTTAAATTATATTTAGGATTTTATTATATGATTATAATATTTTTTTATAATATTAGCGATCACTCTTTTTTAGATCCATCATGATTTTTTTTTTAAAGTTTAGTCAAGATTCATTATGATCAAATTATTAATTTTTTTTATTATACGAAAAAACACTTCAATGATACCAATCGTTTTTTTTGTTGTGTAAATTAATTTTGATTTCCATGATTAACTGAAGAAAAGTCCCAAGATATACAAATTCCTTCCCATGTTGCACAGCTTTAACACATGACACAATTTGATGGTCCGGTCCACAGTTTCTTCAATTGACCACCCAGCCCACGTTCTCTAAGCAGGCTTCACGTGGTCCTACAATGATTTTCAACTTGCCATCTGGGCCCATGTCTATGATTTTCTGAGCTGGGTTAACCGAAGCGAATTCTTTTCTCCCCTGAATTTTATATCAAAAACAAACCCCTGAACGATAAATAAATAAATCCAAAAATTCCAAACCAAAACCAGCTCAACCAAAAAAGCATCTCAGCCACAATTCCATTGTCTATGTCATACAAGCAAGCATTCACATGGTTAGAGTGTATAACAAATAGTTATTCACCGGTTTCAGATGGTGTTTAAGATTGTGACTAGACTGTATTTTTTTAAAATTTTGAATTTTTTAGCTTAATTCTTTGTTTTTTAAATTTTTTTGTTGTACTTATAACAAAAATTAATTTTAATAAATAAATAAAATATTATTTTGATATATTTTATTTTAAAAAACAATTTCCATCACACTCCAAATAAATACTTAGCCACTTCAATAGTTTCATCTAACCAAAACACCAAAATTTAATAAAGTGAAGATGGTATACACATGTTGAAGTGGATCCAATAAAATAATATAATTTGCTTTGACAATTAATTTAAAAATTTTATATCTTATTAAAAAGTTAATAAAAAAAATTTCAATTGTCATAAACCACCCTAATAAAATATGATATAATAATATATGAAGACTGTATGTTTGATTCCTTCTTCCTTACCATATTAATAAAATATTCATATTTATTTTATTGCAGACTATAAATGTTGGAGTTAGGATCCATTGAAATTAACTTTCACATATAAAGGTTTTATATAATAACACATGGTTAAAACTGATTTAGAAAAAGTTACAATAACTCCTGAAATTAACTTTCACATATAAAGGTTTTAATAGTTACAATAACTCTATATTTCATGTTTTTGAAGTCATAACCACCTTATTGGTATATATAAGCACTAATTTTCCATTTCATCTTCAACAACACTATCTAAAAATAAAGGTTGGTCAAGTTTGGTCCGAAAAAAATATGAAGTAAAAAACACTATATCGATTATGGCTGTCCAAATCTAAGAAAAAATATCATATTGATTATAGCTATCCTAATCTAGAATTGAGCACTATTTATGTCAACCTCACCATTGGATAAGGCACCCTCCTATCAATTTTTTTTTTTTTTTATCTTTAACTCTAATCAACTCCCTCAAAAGCTTAAGGAAGTTGAAAATTAAAGAGCTAATGTCTTCAACCTAATTTAAACTTTACTTATCATCTATATTTTTTTTATTTAATCTGAACATTAATATGACTATAATTAATTTTATTGAACATAAAAAGAGATGAAACTGCTATATCTTTAATCTTATCATTACTCAAAACTATATGATATTCTGGTTGCCTCTCATATTTAATAGACCTTCTACACTCTACCATATATGGAAAAGTTCTGTCATTTTTTTACGTTTTAAAACTACTTCACTCTATCAAATATACTTTTTTCCTAGCCTTCCTATATTATCCACTGCTCTAAAACTTCAAGCGACTAATTAATATTAAAGATAGATCTGTACAGTCTTTGTTTATTCAAAATATTTGGTCTTCTAATATTTTAATTAATCTTAGAAACCTATTCTTTCTTTTTTAAAAAAACCATCCATTTTATAGTTTGGCATATCAACACCACACAACTTCCTATTTAGATATTGGAGTATTCAAGATTGTTCTTTAAAAAGCAATCATTTTGATAAATGTTTTTTTGAATTATAGAGATAAGCCAAATTTGTTCCTAGTTATTTCATAAATTCATATGTTTGTAAATACTTTGGATTTCTCCTCTCATCATCATGCTATTCATAATATAACGAGTTTGTTTTTGCCTAAATATCTTTGGTTTCATTTTAGATTTTACGGTTTTCACAACTTCTTTGTTCCTCAACTTCTTTCTTCATAAAATCTATGATCAGTTTATCCATTAACTCTTAATTCTTCCTTCTTACTTGGCCTATATAGCTATAATGGAGCAGTGTTACCTTTATCATGATTGTTATCTTTGATCCTCGTCTACATTCATTTGTTGATCCAAGAACTTTAGACATCCATTAATAGGTTGTTATTGAAAAGGTATACATGCTCTCTTGAATTGGCTAGACCATCATAATTGTTCAAATTATTTTTATAGAAATATTGTTCTTAAAGAGTCGAGTGTTCAATACTTGTTTGCATAAGGAAAAACCCTTTCCATTAATAGAAGTTAAAGTCATTCTCATAAGTATGCTCATGTACAAATTGTTTTTTGCTCTTTTGTTTGTTAAGCTTTTAGGATCCCAGGGAGTTTGATATATAACGACAATTATGATAATTGGTATCCATCTTATGGTAGGTAGAAGAAGTATATTTAAAGTGCCAACTTTGTATGAGTATTGTAATGGCACGAGCGACCTATTATGTCACACTTGAATATCATGGTGACAAATTAAAAAAATAATCTTGAAAGAAAAAAGAACAGATATCTGACATCTTATTCTTTAGGGAAAACGGTCTTATTTAAGGAGTCACCACCTAGTATTATAGTTATTAGGAACCTTAACTAGTAAATAAATATTCTATGGTCTGGGACTAATTATATGAAAGGAAAGATGCTATTACTCCTTAAGTGTGCAAACTGCATTGCTGATTTTATCTAAAATTGTTAAAGCTTTGTTTGTGTTTTGTTCTTATGGTCATTCTATAATATTCCTGACTTTAGCGTCAATGAATATTCACCTATGAATATTTTCAATTCTAACATTGATAAATATTACAGCGTCAATGAATATTCACCTATGAATATTTCCAATTCTGACATTGATAAATATTACGTAATATATAAAATATGGTATAATTTGTAACTCTTGCATCAATGAATACATCTATAAAAATCTGAATAAAAAACTATTTTTTATTATGTTTTTATTTATTTATTTTGAGTGGTTGTAACCCAACCTGTATGGCTGGATAGAACTAACCTTCCTAGTTTGGTCATAACCAATTAAACAAGTGAATTATAATTTACTTGCTATAATAGCGAGCGAATTATAATTGATCTACAGCGAGTGAATTATAATTCATAGCTACTAACGTGAATCATAATGCAAGAGAGGAAGCGACTCACTGGCACTGACGATGGCTGGAGCCACGGTCGGAAGAGAAAAGAGAAAGCTAACCACGGTGGAGCAGGATCTTTCCTTGATTGGGAAACTAGTGGACGTTGGCAGGAAAAGCTCGGTGGAAAGAGAGGAATGCCCGTTGTAGCTTGTAGTCTGCTGCTGTTCATAGCTGGTGCAAGGGCTGAAGAGAAGAATCTGTGTCGGAGTTGCTGCTTTCGCCGGTTGAAAGCTCGTGCTCGGCTGGAGAGGGGAACTTAACCAATGATACCCACTGCTGAGAAGTTGATCCTGCAGTTTTTGATGGTTGGAGAAGAAGGTGCCATTAATTTTGCTGCATGAAGATCTTCCAGTACCGCTGTTGCTGTGTTGCTGAAGACAACATTACTGCTGTTGGGAAAGGAAGATTGCTGCTGATTTCAGCTGGGATGATGAAGACTCTGTTATTGTTGTTACATGGAAGGGACCGTGCCCTATTGCTGCAACTGAGGGGGTGGTGCAACCGGAGACGAGGATGATGGTTTTGGAGATGTGATGCTGTTGGCTGAACAGACACTCCCCCTGTTTCTTTTTTTCTTCACTTGTTCTGGTCGTTCTGTTTTTTTAACCTCTGAAGTTGGCTTCGTCACCCTAGACTCTGGTTCATCTCCCCGGGTTCGTGGTCATCTGTTGGTCATGGGTTCTTCCTCTCCATGAGCAAGTGTAGGAAAGAGCTTGACAGGCTTGTCACAGACTTGTCCAAAAGACCATTCACATAGCATGCTTTGAAACTAAACTTCTTGAACGTTATTTTCTTTGGTAGTCTGGAGGTGAGGGGGTTGGAGTCTGTTAGGGGAAACCTAAGGGTGAAGGCTGAAGGGTGGTGATGTTCGTTCGGCTGAGAGGGGAGGCCAAGGCTGGCGCTGTGAAGGTTTTGGTCTCAAGACATAGAGGAAAAGAAAAGCCATGGAGGGCTTGGTCTGCCTGTTCTTGGTGACTGGGAAGAAGAGGAGGAAAGAAAATCGATGAAAAGGGGGTGGCGGCTAAAAGCAGGGAGTGGGATGCCACCCCTCCTTCTCTGGTTCCCTATTTTTCTTTTCGTTTTTTTAGGTTTTTCTTGTAATGGTCTTCTACTGAAGTTTTTGTTTTTGTCTTTCTCCATTTTTTTTTCATATGCTCAAATATGTATTTCCAGTATAAAAGTTTCTTTGCATGTGAGAAATAAAGTTTCAATTAAACTCATTTTTTTTTTAATTTTGAATTTGATAAAAAATCAAATTCAAAAACAGATAACTATCAACTATCATTATCTTGAAAACAAGAATTATCTTGAAGATAAGGATATAATAACAAAAGCACATTGTAATTCGTAATTTTCACGCAAGTTGACAAATTACATTTTTCATCAAAATAAATCTTTGATATTTTAATTTTACATTTTAAACCTTATAAAATTAAATTAAAAAGCCAATGGATCAAAGTTAGGTTACAATACATTGAAAGACTCTAATGAATTTTATCCTGCCTAGTCTCATCTGAGTAGTGTAATCGTCTAGGGATGCCTGGTATAACTAGTAACCGTGGCACTAGGATGTGGTGTATTATTGATGGTGTCAAGACTTGTTGGGGTGACAAGGTTTGATTTTTTTTTTTCCTTGGGTTATTAACACAACCTAAGTAAGGAGTTACATATGACTGATAAGTTGTTAAAGGTCTGATTACGTAGCAGTATCTAGGACAACAAGTAGATATGTCCCATAGCCTGGCTCAGGTGCATCTTCGTTGTGTGTCATGAAATGATCTGGAAATGTCAAAAATAATTTTTAGAAATTGATTGTTTTTTTATTAGTTTCACATAGACATCGTCAAATGATAAAGTCCTAAAATCCTAGATGCCGAGGAATAAAACTTATGTGTTGGATAATCAGTTCAACTTTTATTTTAAACAATACAATTCATTCTCTATAGATAAGGTGTTTGATGGCTTGACATGGAAAGTCTAGATAGTTGATAGTTAGTAGCTGGTGATGCTTAATAAGTTAAGGTGATTGATACTTGTAAAAGATTTCTTTTGTAGTTTTATAGACTCCCAAATGTTTAAGTAAATATATTTTTTGAAAGAGAAAATATGATAATATTTTAAAAAGATAGATTGTGAAAATATACATGATAAAAATATTGAGAATGAAAAGATTATGAACGTGAAGTTTAAAAAATTTATGGTGTATTTATAGCTCACGAATCTTATCTTTTTGAGGAGATGAGGGGTTAAAATATAATTTTACTCTTATGATATTTTAAGTTGTATTTTAATCAAAATAATATATATTGGATCAATATAAAATATTTAGGAACGTGCATGGAGTCTTAATTTTTTTTTTTTAAAGAAAGTGTTGCTTGCCTAAGCTTATTAAAAATGAAAAATAAATCCATACATGCTGCTGAACCTAAACATATTAGGCTTCGTAGCTTGAGCCCATATAAATGTTATGATGCAGGCCCAACACTCCAAACATCAACTAGGCGAGTGCCTAGATAGGTGATGCCTTGGTGTACGCCTAACATGGGCTTAGGCTACCATGCTCGAGCCCATACACCTTAGTAATAGTTGGGCTAGGGAGTGGTAGCTGAAGCCTATAAAATTATTTTTAGGTCTTTTAGGTTATTTTGTAAACTTTTTAAATTTGGATTTATCAAATAAATAAATAAAGACATATAAATTAGTTATACATGGAAAATTCTAAAAACATAATAAAGAACATGGTCTTTATATATAGGCCTCCAAATAGCTCAAGATTCTAATATAATTTATATTCCTTACAAACCAATTAAAATCATTCTTAAATGGTTTGGTATAATCCAAACTCTTCATTTATATATCTAACTTTGTAAATATCAGAGAGTTAATCTTTGTTTTAGACTTGTAATAATAATTTTCCATGAAGTGACTAATTCTAAAACTTTTAAAATTTATGCATTTCTAGAATTTGTCATTGGGATTTCACTAGGTTATGCATAAGAGAAGACTTAGAATCTCCTAGTCTTTTTACTTGTGCTATACGAAGAATAAATATATTTTTTAAAATTTTTAAAAAATTAAAAATATTAAAAAGTAAAAAAATTGATGTATACCAACTAAAACAATCTTAAAATACTCATAGTGATATATTAGATGATATATTATAATTTTTTTTTTTACTAAGATAGCAATACATTAAACTGACTTGAATCAACCATGACTAACTTGCAAAATCTACAATCTATGATATAAGATTATGATAAACTCTATGCTATAAAAAAAATGCAACTCAAGGTATTAAGTCAACCGAGTTTAATAAATTTAATTATTGTAATAATATAAAAAAAGCAATCATGATTTAATAATATGAAATTTAAGTAATCGAATCAATTAAACCCAAATTAATCTTTTAAAATTATAATTTATTAAATCTTAGATATAATTTAAAATTATAATTTAAAATTAATCAATTGAACTCATAGTTAAATTGTTTTAATAATTTCTCACTTTTCCAGGTCGATATATGTCTTGATAGTTCGATAGTAGAATTACAACTTAACATATTTTAATCCTAATTGCTTTTTATGGTGACGATAGGGTAATGGATCCGATGTTGGATGCCTCTGTCTATCGAATAACCCAAAAAGTAGTGTGTGTGTGTATATATACTGGTCAATCAACTTAAAAAAAAAACCCTAGAATAAAGGCACCAGCTGTGATTGCTTTTTTCTTATTTATTTATTTATATTATTTTATTTAATACATGTGTGTGTTCACACCTTATTTTATGAACTAGTGGCGCTCTTGAACGAGATGTTTCTGGTTCAACCTAAGAGTAGATGTTAACGAATTTTACAAGACACTATCATATACCAACAAAAAGCTAATGATTGCTAATATTTCAGGATTATATCCGTCTCTTTCTTACAAATCGATCTCAGCTCCTTTCAATCTATAATTAACAGAAGTACTAAGCTAGCTGTTTAACTCTTCAGCTAGCTGGCCCTGGGTCCTCTGATGTCATGCCTGACTCTATATATGTGTGTGTGTGTGTGTGTGTTACCCTTCGAAGAAGCTAGAAACACTTTCCAGGGATGATGTGAAATTGTGCCTCTATTACGATATATGATTAAATATAGGATTACACTTCACAAGTGGAAGCTAATGATGGAATATTTTGGCATACAATGAGAATAGTTAAAAGTTTGCAATCACACTATCCTGCATGATCCAGAAAGAATTGACTCACTTTTAATATTTTTTTAAAATATTTGAGTATGATAATAGTTATATTTTAAAATATTATTTTATATAGAAATATATTAAAATAATATTTTTTTAAATATATTTTTGATGACAGCCTGTGTCAAGTGATTAAAAAAACATTACAAAAATTAGTTTGAAAAATCTCAAATTTTTATATAAAAAAATTAGAAAATTAGTTTAAACAAATAACCATGGCTTGAAAAGCCATCCTCAATTAGTCAAAAGAATAAAGGACAAAGATGGCTTCAATGGCCACTAGTATTTCTCTCTCCTTTCCCATCTCCTACCCTCCTTTATGCCGTGGACCCTCAATGTCCGTTGTCTTATATAAACATCAAATAAAAAAAAAGTTGTTTTCAAAGTCAAAACAGTCCAAATTCCGAATGAATGTGCTATGTCTTCCTTCGATGATTTTCTGCTCAGAGACAACTCACAAGTCAGATTACGTTTGCTTTAGCGTTCTTACCGGATTTGTTTTTTTTTTTTAAAAAAAAATATAATGCTGATTGATTTTTAAATAATTTTTATATTAAAATATATATTAATAATAATTATTTTTATTTTTAAATTTTTATATTAATATATTAAAATAATTTAAATATACTAAAAACACATTAATTTAAAGTAAATAAAAAAATAATTTTTTAAAAAATTTTTTAAAAATACTTTAAAAATATATAAATAAACAGGTCAGACAAAAATTTTTTTTATCAAACATATTAAAAGCACTAGTATATATTTACTGGGTTTCATAATCTTTATTAGGATTCAGTTTTGAAATTATTATTTTTTTGTCTAAAAGGAATCTATGGATCGCATATAGTTTAATATTATTTCATTAATACATTCCTTTTTTCTTTATGATAAAAACGACCATATGTTATAGAGATCAGTAAGCCGGTTTGTGTAGAATTGTTGAAGAGTTTCTTGAAGTCCCTGTCTTTCCTTGAACTCGATCTCATTAATAAGTGTCTTTTTAGGTTTTCCGTAATAATGGACAAATGGTTGCCAGCGGTGCTTTTAAAGGCCGAACATAGTATTTTTTAAAAATTGAAAACATACATCAATAACTTGTAAATTATTATCTATTTGACTTGCATTTCTTCAAGAGATAAATATTTTTTCAATAAAAAAAATTAAATATGCAGATTCTTTACATGTTTTTTAACATAAAAAAAATCCAAATATAAATTTTTTTTTTATACAAACATCTAATTAAATAAATTAAGAATCATTTGTGTAAATAAATGAATAAAAAATCATTAACAATAACTAAAAATAAATCTGAAAAAATCAAGAGACACATGTTGATTAAAAAACTTAATTTTGTAATATAGAAAATTAAATTGGTTGTGTGATAGAAATCTAATTTGGATAATACGAGTGAGCCAAACAAGGTTAATCTACAAAACTTATAGTCCAGATTATAAGATTAGAATAACTTGATATAAGATAAAATTAAAAAAAAACTACAATGATAATTTAAAAAAAAACTAATAATAAATAATGAAATTAAATAAGAAAATAAACAAAATTTTTTTTTGATGAATATTAATTTTTCAAACCATTGACCTGGATTATTAGACTAGAAATATCATATATGAAAAAAATAAAAAGCTCAATTTTCAGCAAATTAATATTGAAAGATAAAATCAAGAAAAAAATTAATTTCACAAAAAGAACATAGATAAAAAAAATGATAATTAAATGAATGAGGATAAAAATTAAAATAAAAAATAAATTAAAAGGCAACTAATTTTTTTCAATTGAGGGTTAAATTAAAAAGAAAAAAAAATCAACAAAATGAGATTAACCAAACCAAAAAATAATACACCAAAAATCTATAATGAATGATGAAATTGAATACTAATAAAATTTTTATAAAATGACAAGGAAAAAAATAAAAAATCATAAAAATAAAAAAATAAAATTGAAATATAAAAAACAAAAAGGTCCAACCAATCATTTTTGAGGGAATAAAAAGAAGAAAATAAAAAATAAATTAAAAGGCAACTAATTTTTTTCAATTGAGGGTTAAATTGAAAAGAAAAAAAAATCAACAAAATGAGATTAACCAAACCAAAAAATAATACACCAAAAATCTATAATGAATGATGAAATTGAATACTAATAAATTTTTTATAAAATGACAAGGAAAAAAAATAAAAAATCATAAAAATAAAAAAATAAAATTGAAATATAAAAAACAAAAAGGTCCAACCAATCATTTTTGAGGGAATAAAAAGAAGAAAATAAAAAATAAAAACGTATTGGTAATAAAACATCTTATATTTATTGTCACATATCAGGAGAAAAGAGAACACATCAACACTTCAAATAAAATGCAAAAGTATAAGTTTGGTCAATAAGAAACATTGCATGCATCATTTAAAAAGTACCTACATTATTAAATATTTTGAATTTAATATTAATTTTTCAAATGAAAAAGTTCAAATTTCAACATGTCAATGATAGTTTTTATTTTAATTTATTTATCATGGTCTACAATACTTTTTCTACACCTTGTAGAGTTTATTTTAATGTTAAAATGTTCATAAATAAATCCAATCTTAATTAGATTTTCCACCTAATTATTTATTTAGTTCTTAACATGTTAATTTTAATTAGCTTTTCCATCTAGTTAACCCGACAATCCCCGTCCCCTCCCCATTTCTTCATCTTCATTTAATTAAAATCGCAATAGCCCTCTCTCTCCCATTTCATAAATTCTTTCAACCTTCCTCCCCACAAATTCAGCCACCCAACCAGCTTTTGTTGACAAATCTTTGTTTATTAGTGTCAGTTTTCCTTATTTGGTTCTATTATTTTTTATTTAGTTTTACTCCACCAAGTAAGCAAATAAACTCATATAAATATTTTAATTGTTTTATAATAATAATTCTATTTTATTAATATATGATTTTTGTTTTAGGCTTTATTTAGGATTTTGTAGAAATGAGTTTAATTTATTATTTGATGAAATTGAGTGTAATTTTATAATTTAAGTTTGGTAGAATTGAAGAGATAATGCATAATTTAATAAGTACCAATTATTTTCTATCAATTTTATGGTTAAATTAAAAATTTAAGAAGAATTGATTTTGTGTGAAATTGATAATAATTAAAAAGTATTAATTTATGTTGAAAAATTTTCAATTAAAAAAATTATGAATTATTTGGTCCCAATTAATTTTAATCAATTATGGGTTTTCTTAAAAATTTATAGAAAATTAAATTAATGTATAATTGATAACAATTAAGGTATTAATTGATGTTATTATATATTGATGATACTATAATATAAAATATTACAATGTTTAATTTTATTAGACTAGTGAGTTAGTATATTTAGTTTATCATAATAAGAGCCTTCAAAACATAAAATATATTTAAAAAAGTCTAGAATTCATAAAATTTTAAATTTATAAGCATGTAAAATAAGAACTTATACAAACATGCTTTCAACATAAATATAATAATAAAATTATAGCATATATTCAAACTTTTAATTGATGTTAACTCAAAAATGCATGCATATAAATAATAAAAATATCTATATTTAAATTAAAACAAATGATGTTACTTTTTAAAGCATTATTACTTTTATTGTTATAAATTGTGATTTTTTTGCCCTTGAGACTTTATTATTTCTCAGTTATACAACTCGAATATTTATAATATATCTTTCAAGATTCCAACAATAGTTTTTTAGTTTAGATACATTTTTTAATTTGAATGAAAATAAAAGAATTCAATTATCTCTCAATAAAATAAATCTAAAATTCTAGATTTGAAAGGAAACACAAAACATAAAAAGAGAAGAAAAATAATAAAAATAAGATGAGAAAAAATGTGTAATAATATGAAAAAAAACATGTTAGAAACTCTCCATTCAACCCTTTTTTTTATAATAAATTTTAAAAGCTTAAAGATTAAAGAATTATTTATAATAATAATTAGAATTATTTCTCACCATTACAATTTTTGATTAACCATTATAAATCAAGAATTAAATATGAATGTAGTAACTATAAATATAAATTTATA
The DNA here is from genome assembly GCF_000495115.2 of Populus euphratica. NCBI lineage: Eukaryota > Viridiplantae > Streptophyta > Magnoliopsida > Malpighiales > Salicaceae > Populus > Populus euphratica. The sequence continues at coordinate 29,223 of NW_011500079.1, read as the reverse complement.
AATTGAAAAAATTATTTAATGTTGTAAAAATTACTTTTGAAAGAAACTGTTTGGATTAGATAAAACAATGCGCTGGAAGAAATAATATTTTATGAATGATGCTCCAATAACAAATTTTAATTAACAAAAAATATTTTTTTTATAACTTAAAATATTGTATTATAATAAATTCAAACTAATATCCAACTCGAGTGGAAGCCCAATTGGTATATACAGGTGAATTTAAACTCAAAACTTAATTTGCTCATAACATCTTTTTTATAAAAGTAGGAATACCATTTGAATTTAATTCTAACTTCTCTCTTTATAAACTCTATTTTTTGACATGAAGTTCTTTTGGAAGGTTTCTTAACTGTGTCAAAGCTTATGGAAATTTTTGATGAAATATTCTTTCCAATACTAGTGGAATAGAATACCCGGAGGAGCTAGTTTTTGATAACGTTATTCCATTGCCTATTTTGTTAGCATTGAAAAATACCAATGAAATTCATTATATGCCAACGGATCGACAATTTTCAATTGTCTAGTAGTGATTTTTAAATTTCTTAAAATTTAGTCCTTTTGTCTCATGTTCATTATTAATTTATTTTGTGTGTTTTTTTTTTTAAATGTCTAATAAGAAAAGAAGATTAGAACTCGATGATTATGAAAGAAGGCGTTTTCCGAATAAAAAAAACTACTGAATTGATGATGACTAACATCTATCAAGGAACAATTTAATCATTTTTACAATAAAAATAAATGAATTAATTTTGATAAGGTTAAGTTAGTTAAAATTAACTGGTGTAGCTCGTTAACTTTGAATTTATAGAGTTAAATCTTAATCAATCGGCCGCAGCATTGGATCCTTTGAGTCGCGTGAAAATAGGTCGCTTTCTCTTGTTCAAAACATGCTCCGAGTTTTATTAGCAATATTGTACAGGAATTCTATGTATTTTTGTCTAAGATTCTCTAGCATGACATGTATATTCAGTTTAGTATCGACCACACACGTATTTTGGCATCCATCCATGGCTGAGTCTTCCTTAAAGTACTTGAAAAACGATGATGGCCACTGATTGGTGTAAGCTTGAAAAATATCGAATGATCTTGCAAATGATTGGACAATGAGAATACCATAATCAATCATAGAGTGACCCTGCTTGAGAGTTTCTACAGCTGAACAACATGATACTGATCTGTTCTGTATATCGTGCTGCCTTACGTACGCTATCATATCAATGGTCATAGTCAAATTTCATAAATAATTTCCCATGGGACCAATTACGTGATGTTCATTGTATTATCAACACCAAGGGGTCCATATCTAATTTGAACATTTATCCACTAAACATTATGATTAGCTGTGTGATTATTTAACACAAAAAATGCATCTCCAATTAAAGTATGAAAAGTAAATAATATTTAATCTATCTGAGAATGCTGATTTAATTAATAAGAAAGTTACATTTTAACAGTACAATTCCACCAATAGCTAATGTCTAGTTTCAGTGGCTCATGGAGACGGATAGTGAGAAAATAGTGATTGCAAGACCAAATGAAGCACCGTAGAATCACACACAGCACTGATCACCATTTTTATTTTAACCTGTTTTGTTTGATGGGGTGTGGATAAATGTTTTTCCATACCCAACATCACGAGGCTTGATTTATTAGAAGATGGGTTAATAAGAAAGAGCATTTAGCTAAGGATTTGGAATTAAAAAAATTGTTTTCTAAGGACTTGGGATTAAATGATTTGCTTCCTGTGTGTGATCTCATGTTGAAATTTTTGGTTGTTAATAGTATTGTTATTAGAAACTTACATGGTTGTTAATTTCAGTATCCGTAGAATTAGTCATGATACATATATCCACGTTAATCAAAACAAAAAAAAAAGAGCATTCAGCAGAAATGAAAGAAAAAAATGAAGAGGCTGCCACATATACGTTATATATGATTGATCATCAAGCTTCAGGCGCCCATGATCATAGCAATGTTTATCAAATTAAAGTAGATGGATAATTGAGTCTGATTCAAGAAAAAATAAAAAAAAATAGAGAAGACAAATCAAGGATCAGAAAAGGAAAAATGGAATAAACAAAAGCATTCAGGTCATACATATGGGATTCATGACCACGATTTATTACATATACTCATAATTAAACTTTGCCATTTATCCAATATCTGTACGAGGTAAGGTTCATGTAGATCGAAGGGGAATAAGGCACTGCTATTAAATGTACACCTAATGGCCAATTCATGAAAATCCAAGCTTCAGTAATCAGGTTTTGCAATATCTGCGTCAAAACCCAACTTGTATATATATATACACACACACACACATCCATACCTGGACGTACTGACTTTTCTGTCTCAATCCTTTGCAGAAATTAAGCACGGTGCTGGCTTGTAGATTTAATAGATGTTTCTACTTGAATGGTATATTCCCAGAAGGCTCCTCGTGATGCCAAAATCCGATATCAGAAGTCTCGGCTCCAACCAGCTGCCATGATGACAAGTAACAAAACTCATCAAACTGATGGTCTTGCAAAATATCCGGCAAATCGATGAATGTGTCATCACCGTCATCTCTTAATGGTGAGCTTAATGAATACTCCTGTGTCTCATTAGATGCCACTGCCAGAGTACTATCCGGGGAGTGAGGAAGCATCAGCTCGTCTTCAGCTTCGGTTTCCCGGCCCTTTTGACTTGTCTTGCAGCTCAAGGCAGCTGCCAGGGCAGCGGCAGCTTGAATATCTTTGGGAGATGAACTAGCTGGACGTGGAAATTCATGAGCGAGTTCAGGGAAATTAAGGTGAGCTGAACTACCTTTAATTGTAAGGGCAGCTACATCGTGAGCTCGAGCCGCCATTTCGGGTGTTGGGAAAGTTCCTAGCCAAATTCTTGACTTCTTCTTTGGTTGCCGGATTTCGGACACCCATTTTCCCCATTGACGCATTCTTACTCCGCGGTAGGATGGGTGCCTCCCAGCATTTCCACCACTCTTAGCCTTTCTGTTACCTTCATTACTGTTTTTCGGGTCTTGGTTTCGCTTAGAGCTGTCTTGAGACTGATCTTGTTTTCTGGAATTCTTCATTGGAGAAGGGAAGGAAGAGGAGGCAGAGGTGATTGAAGAAGAGGAAAAGGTGCTAGTTAGAGCATCACATTGTGTATTTAGTGATGTTTCCATGAGAAAGAGAAAGTAGGAAAGAAGTTAGAAGCGTGTGATGGAAAGAGCTTGAAACAAGGGATCATTGGTCATTAATTGTAGTATTTTAAGTCATTACAATGAAGATATATAAAGAAAAGCAAAAATACGCGATTCCTCAAAGAAATGGGTCCTAAAAAAGACCTCAAACACAAAAGGGGTTACAGTCTTGGTAATTCTTTAGCTTATTTCGATTTTAAATAATGCATAGTTTGGCTTTATCTTGTACGGTCTATTATTTCTTGGCATCTCATGTCTTGTTAAGATGCTTGAATTGAATGATCGTCCTAATTAATTTCTTCATATTTTTCTTTGAGTAATGTTTCATATATATTTGATCTTGAAGTGTAAGCTATATATATGTATATATAAAATTAACACGCTAGGTGATAATTTAAAGCCTTGTTGGAGAACAATGGTAAGGCAGTAATGTCGATCTTTTGCTCAATAATATCCTCGATCCAAAATCCATTGAAGTCATGAACTCAAAATGAAAGCTGGCTTGGGTCCCCTCCTGTGGAGTAGCGTTGTGAATCGTGAAATACTAGCTACTGCTTTATTCGGCTTCAGTATTGACCTTCTGTTTTTTTCTCACACTACATGTCATAATCTTCCAGCTAGAGCAACCTTTCTCTCTTATTAACTCTTATAACCTGTGAGGAAAATTTAATTTCTGGATCTTTCAGGACAAGATTAACGTGACGCTATCAGCCAAAATAATTGCATCCTGGTGATTCAAATATCCTCTAGAAGTCAAGAAACTAGACAGCTAGATATGCAAGTTTCAAAGGCACAGCCTCTTTTCTTAAAATACAACTGTTCATGACGAAACTCATCACCAAGCTTACGCTCTTAATTTTCTGTTTTTTCCGCTTCATTTATCGCATCTAATACTTCTATCAAGCAAGAGTTTTATTTTAATGCTAGAATTAGAATATAAAGCTTCGAATTCATAAATCTATTCTCTCTTTTTATATTACGAGTAGTTAAGTGGTTTATTCTTGAATTTAATATTTTTTTTTCTAGTTTTTATGTTTTCCGTATATATATATGTATGTATGTATGTATAATGTACAAGTTTTTTTATTCATTAACATTATGATGAGATTTTAGTAAAGTTATGTTATAGGAAAAAGAGAGAGATAGAGAGAGATTTTGGACTTTTTTTACCTCCTGTTGAGAAAAATAATTTTGTTCATTTTAAAATAATCCAATCATGCTGCATTTTGTTTATTTTCTTGTGGAGTCGAATGGTCAACAATATGAATCATAGGAACGACCTTAATTAGGAAGCTAGCCAGCATGGATTTTATATACAGAAACACATGCGAATTTGACACTGGAGGCTAATTAAAATGCATGCCATCAACTAAAGTCTTTTAAGACCTATATTTTTGTCTCAAAGTCTTCTCATCTCCAATATTATGGTTTATAAAATAGTAGATTAAAAAAAAGAAGCTTATAAGGAGTTCTATTAAAACCAAGAAATATAGACTTGTATTCCATCCACACACCAAGATAATTAGAGTTTTTTTTAAGAAAAAAACTTAGATGAGGACAAGGATCGTGTTTGAAAAATGTTTCATCGTATTTAAAAAAAAAAATCCCATCAATCCTACAAATTTAATAACCAATATTTCAATAAAAAAACATGTAACAAGGGGTACAAATAGCATAATTTAATTTCCAAGGGAATCCTGATTATTATTTTATATTACTTATTTATACGTTTTATATTTAATTTTTGGGAACATACATGCATGAATCTTTTCACGGAATGTATGTCCAAATAACTCAAACTCTTGATAATTAGCTTTTAGACTTGAAGATCGCCATATATACATTGGATCAGGGTTATACATTGCGTTCAGAAGGGATGAATATATATATAGCTTTCGAAAAAGAATCTATTGATTATACATATCCCAAATTCTCACTCGGGCTGGCAAAATTTCTGCTAGATAGTAGAATCTTTAATGAGAGATATGAACAAGAAGCTTTGAGAAAACTAGAAAAAGGTTCGGGATAAGAAACACTCAATTAATTTTCCATGTTCTTGCTGTAGTTAAGCTGCTTAGGATACTAGAATATCAAACTATGAACGTAAAAATTGAGAGAAGCATATTACCTAGAGATCCTGAGGCCCAATTCTTGACTGGAGGGGATATCAAAAGAGAATCGTCCCCCACTGAGCATCCCTAAAGCTTTCTAGGATGAAAAGTTCAAATTCGTCCATAAAGTTTTTAAAATTTGTTTATTTGAGGCTAATAAGGGACGTAATTCGTCCTCACTAGATTCTATTTGGAGACAAATTTCATCTCCATTGGATGCTGTGGGGGGCCGAAGTTCGTCCCCGATGGGTGCTATAGAAGACAAATTTCGCCTAAAAAATATACATTTTTATTTAGAAATCTAATTTTAGGTAAGATTTCGAGACGAATTTTGTCCTTCTCCTTTGGCTCATTAGGGAAGAAATTTGTCCCAGTAAACTAGGTTATCCTTTTCCAAACTGATTTTAAGTGAACTTTTAAGAAAAGTTTTTGTCCTTGTAGAACATCTTTAGGGATGAAGTTCGTCCCTTTTGGGTCATTGGGGAAAAAAATAGTCCCCATAGCCTATATTATCCTTTTACAAACTGAATTTTTAGATGAGTTTTAAGGATGATTTTCATTCTTATAGGAAAACTTTAAGATGAAATTCGTCCCCTTTGGCTCATTGGGGAGGAATTTGTCCCTTATCCTAGATCATATCTTTTTAAGATATAGAGTTCAGATATGGCATGCATTTTGGAATGATTTTAATCTCTATAGGTGACTTATAGAGACCAAATTCATCGTCTATATCCTTTTAAGAATGAACTTTGTCCTCAAACATAATCTTATACATACATACATACATATATATATTGTTTAGTAGCCAGATCTTAATTCTCAAATTAAAATATTTAATCCGTAAACTCATAGCTCATTAATGAACTCAATTGCACCAATTAATCAGAAAATTCACATTGAATCTAAAAATAATACCAATACAACCAAGATTAAATACATGCATGCATATACATTATTACAGACACATTAAAATGATTAAAATAAAGACTGTGATGATCACTAATCACTATAGAAATTGTATTGATTAAAGTAATTTAATTGGAATTGAACTCGCTAGTGCATAGGATTATAATCTCCAGTGAAAACGTTAATGATAAATGCCTTTTACTTTCTTTTTTCTTAAATGAAGAGTGGAAATTGAGTTAAGGGCAGTCATGTATTTTTGTTTACTATTGCTCCACTGATTTTAAATGTGTATTTGATATTGTATTAATTTTTATGGTTATTATTTTAAAAAAAGTTTTTAATTTTTAATTAAAATAAAAAAAATTTATATGAAAAATAAAAAAAAATTTCATAAATGGAAAACATATTATTTTATTTTTTACAAAATCAAGATTTAAAATGCAATATGTATAGGATCTAATGCAAAAAATAAGAATTATTTGGTTAATCAAATAATTTTTTCTCTGCAAATGAATAAAAAGCAAAAACTAATATGTAAATAAAAATTGATTCTTTAAAGGTACAAAATTTTGTTGATTATTCTTTAAAGGTATAAAATTCGTTGACCATAGTTATATTGAATTCAATTATAAGCAATTAAGTATTTTTATTTATATAGCACAGTAACTTATCTTATCATGTAACTTAATTTATTTAATCAATTACAAATTATTAAATAGACTCACTAAATGCATTTTAACAAGAGAGAAAACTAAAATTAATAAAATTTCTTGGAGAGTGAAACACCAATTTAAGGGGTACGAAGTACCTTAATAATTAACTCCCCAAAAAAAACAAGAAAAAAAATTAAATTTTATAAGCTTGAAGTTGTTTCAAAATTCTTACTCGGATATTCTTGCATTCTAAGCAATTTTGAATATTTTGAATCCATGATAATGAGATATATTCATAAACTTTATTTCACTCATTTTACAAGAAAATCTCATATTTTCAATCTTAAAGCAAGCACAAACATATTTGGAATCAAATTATATATAGAATTGAATTCAATTAATAACTCATTATAATTTCCATATCTCAATTAAAATATCAAGTCATATAATTGAATTTAATTATAAGATTTGAAATACTTATGGAAGTAAATTGAATTAGAAACCTTCACTATTTTGCTTTTAATTCAGAAATAATTTTTTTTTGTTATTATCTTTATATTTATTTTTCCCTTAATTCTTTATTAAATATTGTTGCTTGAATTTACAATTTCAAACTTTGAGTTTTAGATCTAAAAACATTCCAGGAAAATAATCACTTGTTTCTCTACGCGGTCTTTAAAACAAGGGATGCCAAACAAGACAGAAGCCTTGATATGGGAACCACAGAGTGCAGAAAAAATTCCCAGTTCGCTGCAGGCAAAGGAAGCCAAGCACACAGCTCTCGGTGAAATGCATTTGAAGTTTAAGGGCAGGTTTTATGATAGACCTGATGCTTGAAAGAATTAAATTACTAGAAAACATTATTTAAATTCACAGGTGTCAATTATATGCTTTGATCAAATGAAAGAGTGACAACTGGCTCAGCCTCATTACTAAAGGTTTATTTTTGGGTTTAAAAAATTTTTCATTTAATTTTTGTTTTTTATTTCAAATTAATATTTTTTTATATTTTCAAAACAATTTAAAAAAATAAAATAATATTATTTCAAATAAAAAATACTTCAAAAAAATAATCACAATTACATTACCGATTCCTAATTTACCAGTCCGCAGAACAAGTTCTACTCCAATTATATGCTTTGATAATTGATAAAAAGAAAGAAAGAATGGTTATTGGTTGGATGATGGGATGGGTCAATCCTTCATCCATACTCACACCTAACATAAATAAAATCAATTGAGTTTTTTTAATCGTGCTCATCTTGGTAAAATTAAATAAAAAATTAATATAAATGGATTTAGGTGGCATCCAATCATTCAATAGGTTTAAATTATCATACAAATCTTTAATCTATTATATTTTGTTTAAAATCAAATCACTTGTCAAATTAATTTTCAATTCATAAATAAATTTGAATTCAATTGATAAACTATTATGATTTTTATATTTAGAATAAAATACTAATAAAAATAAATTGAATTAGCAATTTTGACTATTTTCCTTTTAATTTAAAAATCATTTTTGTTACATAAATTATTACAAAAACCCTTGTATTTATTTAAAATGATGTAAAATATAGATATTTTAAAGAAAATATAAATAAACTTATCTCATCATATTAATTATTAATTTGAACTTTTCAATAAATATCACAACACGATACATCTTTTTCATGGACTATTCAAAACATAGCTCTTCCAAATATATACATATATTCCAATAAACGTAGGGTAACAATGTGCTCCTTAAAAGTTTTCAAATGATTTGTCACTTTTGTCTTGGAAAAAGAAAAACCTTCCCATAAGCTTCAAAGGAAAAGGCTTTATTTTTCTTTTGATATATATATTTTTACTTCCCTAATAATCTCAAGCATTGTCATTGTCCCGTCCATTGTTATGGTCCTCCTCAAGTATCCATCAATGTGGAACCAGCTGTACCCTTATTGGCAAAGATAATTAAAATCTCAACCTAAGTAAAATCATACTATAAATAAAATGAACCTTCTAAAAATATAAATAATTGATAAACAAATGGCAAGATGAAATAATAACGGCATTCATGGTGTCAGCCCATTTTCTATTTAAATTTATTGAATGTGCAACCATAGCAAATGGACCGTAATGGCTGCAAAAACGACTTGTCGTGATAATTGAACTCTGTTTCCCACATCGTTGCAAGTACCTATCGTAAATTCTAGAGAACTCACTTTCATCCAGCGTTGAATTACTAAATTTTTGTCCCTTTCTTTGTTCTTATTTATTTATTTATTTTGACAACTCAAAATAACTGAGTCTTTGTGATGTTGACCATGGGAAATCTTAACACAAACCGCACCATATCCTTAGATCTAGCAGAAGTCCAATGCCAGTTGCCATCCAGCCTCCTTGATGCTGCCCTTGCCTAAACTCCATTAGCCAAATTACATGTTATTCTTCGGCAGTTAGTTGATAACAAAGGTTCCTGGGGATCTCGATTTCCCGACTAGAAATGTTGTTAGGTTGGTTGTCATTAATGTGCAACAACTATTTGCTATTGCACCAACCATGTGCACTCATCCAAGATGTCAAAGGTTGACAACCACCATTATTGAAGAAGAGTTGGCAGCCACCTTTGTTGAAGAAAAGCCTCCATGAATGCCTATAAATAGAGGCATATGCAAGAGAGCAAAATGAGTGAAGAGAATTATGAAAATGTGAAGAGAGTAGAGAGGAAGAGAGAGCTGCAATGGCAGCAGCCTTGCTGCTATTGCAGCAGCTGCAAGTGCAGCAAAGAGAGTTGAGAGTTGAGTATGAGAGGGTGTAATCCTCCTCCTCCATGTATTTATTTTGTATTCTTTCTCTATCTCTAAATATATTGACTTCTCCCGTGGATGTAGGCGGTTTTGCCGAACCACGTTAAATATTGTGTCAGTGTGCTTGGCTCTCCTATGAGCAAGTATCAGATCATCACCGGTCGGAATTTCCCAACAATTGGTATCAGAGCGTTCGGTTTAAAGTGGTGTTTGATTTTCCTTAAAAATGAAAGTTGTCAAAATTGTGTTTTGACCATACCACTGTGTAGAGGAGGAAGAGACGAAGCCACTGGTGAAAACCGCGTCGAAATCGAACGTCGGAAACCATCGCACGCGCCGGCGGGGTGACTGTCCACGTCATCAGCCACGTCAGCAGTTCTGCACAGTCATCAGACACGTCACCTGACATATCAGCACTCTGACCAGTCAAACTGCCACGCCATTAGACATGTCAGCAGTTCTGCAATGTCATCAGGCACGTCACCTGGCACATCAGCACTCTGACCAATCAAACTGCCACGTCATATTTGGTTGACATATATGTCCTACGTGGATGACACGTCATTACAGCCATGTCAGCTCCCTGGATTTTGATCCTATGTGGCAGAGTCTACGTGCAACCGGTTCTGAGATTGAATCTGGGCCGTTTACCAGGCCAGAATTGTTTTGATCAAATCTTAGCCGTCTGAAGTGCGATTTGGATGATTTTAGACTTGTTTCCAGCTAATTTGATCATTCCGGATGCAATGGTACGGTTCGATCGTTGAGATTGAGATCATAAAAGGCAGTGATGAATTATTAAAGAGAGATTGCCCGATTAGGAGGCATCTGATGGTCATCATGGTGGTCGATGGAGATGAAGAAGAAGAAATCACACATGTTTGCCCAATTACATATGTTGAACTATTATGTGGGGAATTTTAATTGCCTTGAGGGAAGGCAAAATTGGGACACTCTAAACACCCGATCATGTGGACAATTTGAGGTGGAGAGTGAAATTTGATGAAGACCAATCTTGACGAATCTGAGCACTGGTAGTCTCACCAGATGTTGAGAAATCAGGTATAAAACCAGGATACCCCAGATCACTTGTAAAGGAAAGTCGCAACAAAGCTAGCAAATGGTTGTATATACGAAAAGACAATACGATGGATAGATATGGCCTAAGAAGTTCTGGCTAGGAGATTGGGTTTTAAGCGGGACCGTTGTGACCCCTCCAATCTTTCCTGGGAACTTTCTTAGTGGAAGGATTATCCATACGGTACTATTTTCGTATATGTGACAGTTTGTTGTGAAACTGTTGAAGACTAGCAGGATGACGGCATAAAGGAACAGTTGGGTTCCGTATGATCAAGGATTTGATGGAGTGGTGATTTCTCCAAGAAAGTTAGATTCGGTGACTATAATTTCTCGAGGGGAGAATTGATGAAGACCCTGATAATGGAAGAGAAATACAGCAAAGGGATAAAGATTGGCATCCTATTTTAACTTGGATAGATGTTGTGACAGGATGAGCTGCTGTCAAATATAAGCAAGGAATATGGAGAAATCTGGAGAACCAAAATTGCACGAGAGCACATGAAGATTGTGTAGGAGTACCCGGAGGATCCAACAAGGTACTATAATGAGACAACAGGTGCAAGCAGAAGAAGAGTTCTCAGATGAAGCTCAGAGCAGAGACTATGAAAAAGTTGTACAACAAAAAGTCTCTTGTGCTCTTGATAAAGGCAACAAGCGAGGACCTTTCAATGCATGCAAGGATGAAAGGATGAGCTGTTGCAGATGCACCTAATTGAGGGGGTGCAAACGCCTGTGATAAAAGGCGACCGCCTATGATGAAAGGCGAAGACACCAAACGGAGTTGGTGCGGGTGGAGCTGTTAAGCAGAAAAGGCGTAGAAGCTCCAAACATAGAAATTGAGGTGGAGGATTGCGAGGAGTATACCGCAACTTTCTCTTTCTATGTAATTAGTGGCAAAGAATTTATAGAGCCACTTTGAAGCATCTTAGCTGAAGGAGGATGCGACTGCCTATAAAAGGCGAAGACACCTTAAAGAGAAGGTGTGAGGGCTATGAGATGAGCTCATGATCAGACCGCCGCATGACGACGAGTGGAGACACCTCAGGAGAAGGTGTGAGGGCCGTGGAAGGAGCCCAGTTCAGAACGCCCCAGAGCCAATGTGATGGCTAGGTATGAGTGGACAGATGGATAGCCAATAAAAGGGCTATGATGAGTATGAAGACAAATGCAGGATTGACTTTCATGGATATTGCCCCCATGCTAAAGATCAATGAGCTAGAAGACATTTGCCTTGGACAATAAGTGGATGACTTGTGGAGCATTAAGACGTGGCTGCTATGAAGGAGCAGAGGGCCTGCGCAGGTTCCGGGAACAAGTTGACTCTTGTCAAGGTGGTGAGCTCGGTAATGGCATTGTAATACTTAGAGTATGAAGACAGATATGGATCAACCTTTTATGGGTTGCCCCCATGGTTAAAGGTGGAAAGCTACCTGGACTCTTGAGACTAAGAGCGAGAGACTCATGGAGAAGTAAGGCGTGGTTCCTAGGGTGGAACAGAGGGCAGACGCAACTCCTGGATGAGTAGACTCTTGGAAGAGTGATGAGCTTGTGATCATATTGAGATACTCAGATAATGACTGTCGCACTTAAAATATCCGTTTGAGGGGGTGTTGTAAGCCTTGATATGAGGCTTGAGGAATCATTCCGGACTGAGCGTGGTTGATACGCTCGAAGGGGAATGTTGTTCCAGAGACAAGCGTTAACACTATTCAGATGTGATGTGGCAGACTATCTGGTTATAGTGATCCTTTTGTGTGAGAAAAGGTGTGCTTAGGTCACTCTGATGATTGAAAGGTTTGGCAAGTACCTGTAAACTTGGCTACAAAAGCTCTCAAAATGGAAAGCTTGGAAGAGCTGCAAGATGCAAGCTTGTGTTGAAGAAGAACGAGGACAGTTGCCCCATATGAATGGCAAATGGGGTGATTGTTAGGTTGGTTGCCATTAATGTGCAACAACCATTTGCTATTGCACCAACCATGTGCACTCATCCAAGATGTCAAAGGTTGGCAGCCATCATTGTTGAAGAAGAGTTGGCAGCCACCTTTGTTGAAGAAAAGCCTCCATGAATGCCTATAAATAGAGGCATATGCAAGAGAGCAAAATGAGTGAAGAGAATTATGAAAATGTGAAGAGAGTAGAGAGGAAGAGAGAGCTGCAATGGCAGCAGCCTTGCTGCCATTGCAGCAGCTGCAAGTGCAGCAAAGAGAGTTGAGAGTTGAGTATGAGAGGGTGTAATCCTCCTCCTCCATGTATTTGTTTTGTATTCTTTCTCTATCTCTAAATATATTGACTTCTCCCGTGGATGTAGGCGGTTTTGCCGAACCACGTTAAATATTGTGTCAGTGTGCTTGGCTTTTGCCGAACCACATTAAATATTGTGTCAGTGTGCTTGGCTCTCCTATGAGCAAGTATCAGATCATCACCGGTCGGAATTTCCCAACAAGAAATGTTAGTTCCTGTCATTGCTACCAGAAAATCTTTTTTTTTTCATTTGATCAGACTTGCTCATACACTGAGGGCAGGCAAATATCACAGCAGATGCTTCAGCCAAACATGGAGCATCTTGATCATAAAATCATACTTTGGATTTGAACCATGATATCACCACCTGGGTTTTCGTTCTCCTCCTAACTGTTTTCTGATGGTTTTAGTTTTGTTGGTTCAAAAACTCTGTTGAAGCCCTATTCCCCCTCTGAGTTAATGATGGTTTTCTGGCTTGCTTTAGTTTACATGACAGTATTGCTTCACACACACTATCGTATTAGACTTGGTTCAGTGTTAATGACCTTTCTCTGACTTTAACAACATGAGATGTAAACTCCGTTCAGTTTGTTCTGGAGGTTGAATTTTCTTCAGCTCAGGCTATCCACCGGAACATTCACACCTGATAAGTTTTCTTCGATCAAGGTTCCAGCTCCATTGTTTTTTTATCCGCTACAGGCATTAGCTGCAAGTTATGCAGTGACATCATTTAAGAAATTATTTTTCGGGAGCACATTCCTAAACAAATTCCATACAGAAATTTCACTTGTTCGTTTACAAATTCAGTGACAACATTACAGGATATAATGATATATAATAATCACATATCATTAGCGTTGTACTCTTCCATTTTCCTTCGACCACAAACCGTAGCCATCTCCAAAAACTGTAGGAGCATATAGAAATTAGAATGCAGAATGGAGATGCCTAAGAATATTATTAAAATATTTCAGACGGGACAAAAAGTGATTGAAAGTGTACTCCTACATTAATTACAGGAAAATTTTAACTAAGATAGCAACCAGCTATATTCTGCAACCATGTGTGGTTCAAACAGAAGCACTAACAAGAAGTAATGTTAGGTTTTTTACTGCTATAAACTTCTAATTAAATCATCTGTAATGTTTTCTACTCCATCATTTACTAAGCTAGCTGCTACGTCTGCGACGAGGCACATAAATACGAGCCCATAGATGCTTACGATTCACCATGAATTTGGCTTTTGTTTGTCCATTAAGTATTCTTGGTATAACCAAGGAATTAGTGAACACAATTCGTCCAAACTGTGGATCCTTGCCTGGTCGAGTACTTTCAATGAAAACATTCTGTACTACTTCCCCACAGTTCCTGAAAAAACAAACAAAATTGGAGTGAATAGACAGAGTGAACTGGAATGGATACGTGTGAATTGCTAATTAAACTGTTTAACATTCACATACGATGTAAAGAAATCAATAATTTCATCGCGGCTTAGAGGGTGACCCAATGAGAATGTTAGGAACATTGTCCGAGAATCTTCAGGGGTCTGTCCAGGATTAAATTCACTGGCATCAGGATTCAAGCTTGATTGCCTTGATGTCTCACCAATTACTTGACCACTAGCCCTACTAGAAGTCCCTGCAGCATGCATTGCTACGCCTTCATGACCAGTACTAGACCCTTCTCCAAAGGGGTTAACTGCTGGCCTCAAACTTGACTCGTCAACTTCTACAGCCTTGGTCTCACCAAAGATTTGATCACAAACCGTCTCCATGATGTGCATGTAGCGCTTGTACATAAATTCTCTGTTGTAGTAAAAGAACCTCGGGTTCATAGGCTCGTCAAAAAGGCCTGTAAAAATTGGAGTTTCATCAGATTCAAATGGTTGAGCCGAATTCGGGTGTATGCATAATAAGCACTGCAATGCCTCATAAAATAAGGATTCAATGGTGGCGTTATCAAAGGAGTTTATGGTCCGGATTAGATCATGGTAGCCAATTTCCTCGAGCATTAGCCAGAGGGCAATTGCTTTCTTGACTTGCTGGGAGTTTTGGCCCAGTGAGCATACCATTCTATTGTAAAGAATTCTCTCGAGTGTGTAGAAAAGTAATAGATCAACAAGACTACCAATTCCAGCCATGTTTTAAAGCATGTGCACAGCTTGTGTGATGAGAAGGCAACAGATTGAAGAAAGCAGCGTAGGAGAGGGCTTTGAGGAGCTGCGCAGGGCTTGGCATTACATTTGAGGAATGAAGAGAAATGCAAGTGACTCCTGGCATTGGAACGCAACTCTTTGGGAATGAAATGCATTTGCATAGGAAGTGATGCCGAAGACCGGAGTCCTAGTGAATTGGTCAAGTTTTAATATCTAAAACTCTGCTGGTTTTCAACTTTCGTAGTGAGATTTATTGAAGCGGCAAAACCCAAAAAGAAAAGAAAAGAATTCATGAAACAATGCGGTCCATTATATCGTGCAATCCACGGAGAAAAAGGTAAATTAAACAAAATCATTTATTGCTTCGAATTAAATAGGAATACATAATTGTATACATTGTTGAAAATCAAAACTAATAGC
This sequence comes from Populus euphratica, assembly GCF_000495115.2. NCBI lineage: Eukaryota > Viridiplantae > Streptophyta > Magnoliopsida > Malpighiales > Salicaceae > Populus > Populus euphratica. Next base: position 13,675 of record NW_011500079.1, on the reverse strand, counting down.
TCACCATTTCGTTTCTCAAAAAAAAAGAGATAAAAAAAACAAGGGCAGCGTTGCAGTAGCCTTACGGCCCCGCGCGCGCGCACAATATCCTAGTGCCACCATTATGGATGCCTGAGTCTGTGCCACTAAATGTTTATCTCCTGGGGGGAAATTAAAAGATTTCCAATTCCACACAGTAGAGTTCTTTCAAAATAGGCAAAACATCAGTTCTCTAAACATTTTCCAATGTGCTACTCATATCCCACTAAAAAAAAATAGAAAAAACATGTTTAGTCTTAAAATGTAAAATGTAGGATTAATCATTTAACAAGAATTAAAAAAAAAAGAACTCGTTGAGGAATTATTATATAACATGCATGACATTAAAAAGTACACTAATAATAATTAAAAATAAAATAAACACCCCAAAGGTGAGACTTAATTAGCGCAGTTAAGTTTAAGAAGAGGGGAAAAAATCTCATCAGACAAAAATACAAAAAGACTTGTCTCATCCTCGGTCCCTCCAGCCAATTTCACTAACCTAGTAGCCTAATTGTATTTGTAGTAGAAACTATTTTTTTAAAAAAATCAAATTAATTTTTTTATTTTTTTATATTATAATATCAAAAATAAATTTTAAAAAATAAAAAATATATTATTTTGATATATTTTCAAGTAAAAATCATTTTAAAAAGCAATCATTATCGTAATATCAAACAGGCTCTAAAAGATGAATTGTTTTTCGTTTTAAATTATATCTAGGTGTGTTTCATAAATATATTTGATTAAAAATGCATCAAATTGATTTTTTTTGTGTGTTTTTTGATAATTTTAATATGAAGATGTTAAAAATAAATAAAAATTATTTTAATATTTTTTCAAATTAAAAATACTTTTAAAGAATAACTTGCATAATAATATCAAGAACACATTAAAAGAGAAAATATTTCATTATTATAGAATAAGACACATCACTTCAAACTTCATCTATTTAAATTAGACTCGGTTACTTATTGATGCTCACCATAAAAGTTGATAGGATTTCCGGTTCCTTTACATATATGTTTCTACTTTCCTAAATCACTCAAACAATATCATCATTGACATATATTAGATAGGCAGTTTGAGACATAAACATTTTTAAAAAAGAAAAAAAATTGAGAATTAGGTCATTAACTTGGTTGGAATTAATACACTTGTATAATTTCAATAAACTTAATAAAAAAAATGCAAAAACAATAAAGAAATTGATCAAAAAAATCATGCAAAGAAAAAAGAGTAAAAAACCCAACTCGAGCTCATCTATGCCAGCATGCTAAATTTGTCACTTAATCATAATATTAAGGTAAGATCATCAAAAGCTAATTAAATAAATTAATGAAGCTCAATTATCAAACAAACCAATACTGGAGGGCAAAAATAAAAAGAAAAATAATTTTTACAAAAACAAAAATATGAAGATCAATTCCCAACAAATCAAATATTAAAAGATAAGATTATAAAAAATTAAATTTAATAAAGAACCTATAAAAATTAAAGTTAACTCTTGTAATATTTAAAACTCGTTACTATGGTCATGAGCCAAAAACCAACTTAATAGAAAGCAAACCCTAAAAATTAACAAGGTCTATATGAGATCCTAACAACTTCATGACATACTTAATTATCTCTTAACCTAGCTATGTTAGGCTTTTTAACCATTTTTGTAACTCACCATTTATATGTCATGCCTCTTTATCCATATCTAACTATAAACTATGGTACATAATTGTTATTGTTCACATATCACATATGAATTGATGGATTTCTCATGGTTGGTGTTGTTGTGCATGTAGCTATTTTTATGGTAAGAGAAGACTACTTGATACAATAATCTATTAGATCATGTCCTTAGATATTGTGATGCAATCATATCACATCTTAATTGGGTATGTATATTTTTAGGCTTTCACAATTTTGGTTTGCATATTCATAATGATACTATGAGCGTTTTAGAACGCCCTTAAGATATGTTTTCAGATACTGATATACAATTACAACCCATCTTTACTTAATGGATACAAAACACACATGCCTTAGCACCTGGTGCAACAATAAGCACCAATTTGACTTGTTGGCGATGACTTAATGGCAGTAAAGGGTAAGTTTGCTTTGTTACCTATTCCATTAGGAACTATGGATTTTTTTGTCCATCACATTCATGTATTTACGATTCATGTGATGATATTGATACTTCTGAAAGGAGTTCTATTTGCTCATAGCTCTTGTTTGGTACCAGATAAAGCAAATCTTGGTTTTTGTTTCCCTTGTAATGGACCTAGAAGAGGGGGGACATGTCAAGTATCCGCTTGGGACCAAGACTTCTTAGGACTTTTTTGGATGTATGATGCAATTTCTATAGTAATATTTCATTTAAGTTGGAAAATGCAATCAGATGTTTAGGATAGCACAAGGGATCAAGGGGTGGTAACTCATATCACGAGAGGAAATTTTGCACAGAGTTTTTTTACTATTAACAAATGGTCCCTGTTTTTTTATGGGCACAAGCATCCTAGGTAATTCAGTTATGTGGTTCTTTATTATCTGCACATAGCCTTTTTTTTCCTAGGCGCTCACTTTGTATAGGCTTTTAGTTTAATGTTTTTATTCAGCGATTATGGTTATTGGCAAGAACTTATTGAATCGATCGTTTGGGCTCATAATAAATTTAAAGTTGCTCCTGCTACTCAGCATAGAGCCTTAAGCATTATGCAAGGACATGTTATAGGAGTAACTCATTATCTTCTGGGTGGAATTGCCACAATATGGGCATTCTTCTTAGCAAGAATGATTGTAGTAGGATAATGGCTATAAGGATTTGAAAGGTATTTTGGCATTAAGATTTCCAAGATTTAGCTGAGACTTAGCTTAGGACCCTACTACTTATTGTCTTTGGTTTGGTATTGCTATCGCACATGACTTCGAGAGTCATGATGATATTACTAAGGAATGTTTTTATCAAAATATTTTTGCTTCTCACTTCTAGCAATTAACAATAATTTTTCTGTGGACTTCTAGAAATATGTTTCATATAGCTTGGCAAGGAAATTTTGAAACATGGGTATAAGACCCTTTGCATGTAAGACCTATTGCTCATGCAATTTGGGATCCTTATTTTGGCCAACTGGTCGTGGAAGCTTTTACTTGAGGGGGTGCTCGTGACCCAGCAAATATCGCTTATTCTGGTGTTTATCGATGGTGGTATACAATAGGTTTACGTACTAATAAAGATCTTTATATTGAAACTTTTTTTCTATTATTTCTTTTAGTCGTATCCCTGCTAGGGGGTTGGTTACACCTACAACCGAAATGGAAACCTAGCATTTTGTGGTTCAAAAATGCCAAATCTCGTCTCAACCACTATTTGTCAGGATTATTTGGAGTAAGTTCCATAGCTTGGATAAGACATTTAGTCATATTGCTATTCCTGGCTCCAGGGGGAATCTGTTTGATGGAATAATTTCTTAGATGTATTATTGCATCCCCAAAAGTTAGGCCCGTTTTTTACATGTTAGTGGAATCTTTATGCTCAAAATCCTAATTTAAGTAGTCATTTATTTGGTACCTCCCAAAGAGTAGGAACTTTCGTTCTAACCCTTCTTGGGGGGCTCCATCCACAAACATAAAGTTTATGGCTCACCGATATTGCACATCATTATTTAGTTATTGCATTTCTTTTCCTGATAACAGGTCATATGTATAGGACTAACTTCGAGATTGGGCACAGTATAAAAGATCTCTTAGAAGCACATATTCCAGCCTTTAATATAGGTCAAAGCATATGGTTGCCCGACTGGTTAATAAATGTTATTAATAAAAATAGTAATTCATTATTCTTAACAACAGAGCTTGAAGACTTCTTGGTTCATTATATTATTGTTCTAGGTTTACATACAACTACATTCATCTTAGTAAAAGGTGTTTTAAATGCATGTGGTTCTAAGTTAATGCCAGATAAAAAGAATTTTGGTTATAGTTTTTCTTGTGATGGTCTTAGATGAGACAGTACTTGTGATATTTCAGCTTGGGAAGCATTTTATTTAGCGGTTTTCTGGATGTTAAATATCATTGGATGGGTTACTTTTTATTGGCATTAGAAGCACAAAGCATGATGATAGGGTAACTTTTCACAATTTAATAAATCTTCTATTTATTTGATGGGATGGTTAGGAGATTATTTATGGTTAAACTATTCATAACATATCAATGGGTATAAACCCTTTGGGATGAATAGTTAATCGGTCTGGGCATGGATGTTCTTATTGGAACATCTTGTTTGGGCTACTGGATTTATGTTCTTAATTTTCTATCGTGAATATTGGTAGGAATTGATTAAAACTTTAGCATGGGCTCATTAACGTACACCCTTGGCTAATTTGATTCAATAGAGAGATAAAGTAATAGCTATTTCCATTGTACAAGCAAGATTGGTTGGATTAGTCCACTTTTTTATAGGTTATATCTTCACTTATGTAGCTTTCTTAATTGCCTTTACGTCGAGCAAATTTGGTTAATTCTTTAGTGTGTTGTATCCACGATAATATCATTTCTTTCTATGAAAAAGGTTATTTTATATATTTTTTTCATTTGGGATCCAACTTGTATCAACGATACTAATAGGAAGTGAAACATTATAGCAAGGAAACGTTTGATTCAGCAAGAGAAGAAGAGGTAAAAATTGAAACAAAAATATCATTTAATTCATCGATCCTTAAAAAAAATAAGAAAAGTTATGTCATTGAGTGATAAATGGGAAATTCATGGAAAGTTAGTAAGTTTTATTGGAAGACTAAGAGCAAATTATCGACACTTTGGGCTATCCAGAAACATACTTCGTGAAAAGTTTTATAGATATTTATTACCAGGGGCAACAATACCAAGTTAGTAAAGATTTCAATTTTACCTTTATTTTTCTAGTCATTTCCACGATGATCAATCATAGAGGAGCCTCTTTACCATTCTGCATAAATGTGTTATTCTATTTGTACAGATATGGTAGAGGGACGCATTCAATGCTTGTTTGTCCATTAGTTCCCATTTCTTTTTTTCTTCACTCGAGATAGAGTAGCTTGGTAGCTCGTAAGGCTCGTAACCTTTAGGTCACGGGTTCAAATCTCGTCTCCACAATAGTTTTTTGACAAAAAAAAAAAAAGGATTGTCCCTATTAACTAGTAAATAATTAATTATCCTTTTTCTTTTTCTTTTTTTGAGAAAGGAGGAAAGAAAAGAGGGTAGGGAGTAAAAAAATTAAACTATTAGGGTCAACTATACTGAATCCTTTATCATATTAAATAAATTGAGTTGGGTGGATAGTAGGAATCGAATTCGCGTATTCTCCTTGACAAAGAGAAATTTTACCGTTCGACTATATCCGTATTTTTTTATCTTGATATTAACACGTAGTACCTGGATCATATTTATGAATAGCTATATCAGATATTCTATTCAAGACCTTTCCTATTATATTTCTATCATGTATTTAATATATTCCTATTATATTAATAGATTATATCTAATACATTTAGATTTATATAATACATTTAATTTATAAAATATATTTATATATTTAATTTAATTATATAATACAATTATATAAATACTCCTTAATAAAAGTGGAATTAGTCTATGGTCAATTCAGTAACAAATAAGTAGAAATTTCTAGTTGTACCTCGTGAAAACAGACTTTTTTTTCTGTGCAATTAATTATTTCCTTTCCTTTTATTTTTATTTTAGAAAAAAATATATTTATACTCAAGAAAGTAAATATGTCATGGTTGTGAGAGTCTATACATTGCATATAGGCTTTAATAGCATCATAGTATAACCGTCGAGGTCAAATCGAGTTCGAGACCTAAAAGATTGAATGGAAAAAGACATAGACAAGTAAATCCTTTGAATTCCCAGTATTTTAGAATTCATCATTTGAGGGAAAGTAGACTACTCAAGAATTTCTCATTACATTTAGGTCGTAATTGTGATAATTGAATAAAGAATTTAGAAATTCTAAAAAAATGAAAAAATGAAAAAAGAAGAATGAATAAATGAAATGTTGTTTGATCTTCATTAGGAACTTGAGTAAGGAGTTGCTCCCTTTTTTTTATCCATTTTAAAAGCAGGAACCCTTTAGTTTATCTTTATTTGGTGTAACTACTAGTGTCGGATGAAAGGAAACTTTCACGTTTGATTTTAAAAGGAGGAGATCCTGTAGGATCCTATCCTAATTTTTCTTTTGATAGGCCTATAGCCAAAAAAAGATACTTTCTTACGATTACGAGGTTTGTTTGAATATGAAATGGAATCTTGGAAATACAGCATTCCATCTTTTTTTTTACTACCCAAGGGTTCGATACATTTCGAAATAGAGAAATTTCTATTAGAGTCAGTGCTATTTGAGAACTATTAGTTGATCTAGATTTGCGAATTAATCTATATTATTCATCATTAGAATGGAAAGAATTAAGGGAAGAATGACCTATCAAGAATGAATGGGAAGATAAAAAAGTTGGGAAAAAAAGGATTTTTTAGTTAGACGCGTAGAATTGGCTAAGCATTTTATTCGAACAAATATAGAACCACAATGGATTGTTTTATATCTATTACCAATTCTTCCTCCCGAATTGAGACCCATCATTTAGATAGATAGAGGTAAACTGATGAGTTCATATATTAATGAACTCTATAGAAGAGTTATTTATCGGAACAATACTCTTACGGATCTATTAACAACAAGTAGATATACACTAGGGGAATTAGTAATGTGTTAGGAGAAATTGGTACAAGAAGCCGTAGATACACTTCTTGATAATAGAATCCATGGACAACCAATGAGAAACGGTCATAATAAGGTTTACAAGTTATTTTCAAATGTAATTGAAGGCAAATAGGGAAGGTTTCGTGAGATAATGCTTAGCAGACATGTTGATTATTCAGGGTGTTCTGTTATTGTCATAGGACCCTCACTTTTATTACACAGATGTGGATTGCCTCACGAAATAGCAATAGAGCTTTTCCAGACATTTGTAATTCATGGTCTAATTAGGTAACATCTTGCTTCAAACATAGGAGTTGCTAAGAGTAAAATTCAAGAAAAAAAGCCAATTGTATGAGGAATACTTTAGGAGGTTATGTGGGAACATCCTATATTATTGAATAGAGTACCTACTTTGCATAAATTAGGTATACAAGAATTCCAACCCATTTTAGTGGAAGGAAATGCTATTTGTTTATATCTATTAGTTTGTAAGGGATTCAATGCAGATTTTGACAGGGATCAAGTGGTTGTTCATATACCTTTATCGTTAGAAGCTCAAGCGAAGGCTCACTTACTTATGTTTTCTCATATGAATCTCTTGTCCCTAGCTATCGGAGATCCCATTTCCATACCAACTCAAGATATACTCATGGGGCTCCATGTATTAACAAACAGGAATTATTGATCTTTTCTACTAGGAATATTAGGAAGAACCTTTTTAATAAAATCTCATTTATGAATAACTTTTTATTCCAACATAGAATGAAAAAGACAATATACAAGATAGGTAGAAGAAGTTGTGATACGTGGCCTGACCCATGACCCAAAACTACGAGATATAAAAGAATACACATCTTTAGGATTAATTATGGATCTAAGACAAGAGAAGAAATGTTTGAGTTCTTTGAGTCTTATATTTTGTATTTGGCTAAGTATGTATCTATCAAAAATATATACAATAAGTTATTTGTATTCGGCTCAATCTTTTTAGTAAAAGATTGGGTTGAGTTTAATTTAATTGCAATTCAATTAGAGAATGAACATTAATTAGTGGATTACAATGTATCCATTGCTTGGAATTCAAATTTATTCTCCTTCCATACTTCACAAGCAGTAGCTAGTTCAGGGCTCCATTTGCTAGCTTCATGGATAATTTTATTACCCTTATAAGTAAGATCACGTCCCTCATTACAAGCTTGTCATAACCTATTTTTAAGTTATTTCCTTATTTATATTTTTACTTTATTCAAAAAATACAAAAAATCAAAAATATTCTAAAAAAATATAACAATGAAAAGAGGATGCCAGAATGCTAAAGAATGGTTAAAAATTGGTTGAGAAGGTTCAAAAATATAAAAATTAAAATTTAACAGTATTTTATTAACTGATAAGAGCCTTGTTGACAAAAAAAATTCAATTTAAGGAAGAAAAGTCCAAAATCAAACATTTATGAACTTTATTAAAAGTTTAATTGAATTTACAAATAGTTTGATTGTAAGATAAATTGATTTTGAAGCCAATTTAGGCTTCAATTGGAAGAAATTAAAGTTCTGGGTCAAATTATAATTTTTGAGAGTTAATTTGGTCAAATCAGGGGCTTAATTACATAAATATTGAAGTTTTATGGCCAATTAGGGACTTAATTGAAGAAATTCAAAACCAAGAACCAAAATGAAAAACACGCATAAATAGAGAGGTTGTAATTAAAACCGAATCAAGGGCTAAAGTATAGAAATTAGAAGTTTATTGCTCAATGGAGGGTCAAATTGCATAAATTCAGAACCAAGGACCAAAGTGAAAAAAGTAGTCAACTTTAGGGCCGCTATTTGAGTTTTGGCAGGGATGTAATTGTATTAATTTTTAAATCAAAATTGCAATTTAGAACTTGATTGAACAAATTACAAATTGAAGAGTGATTTGGACTTTGACATAAGTTTTACCGCTTTTTCCTTTTAAATAAAATAGTACGTTTTATAGAAAATGTCGTCGTTTCATCCAGTGTTCATTAAAAAAAGCCTAAAATGGTGTTGTTTTAAACGGCATCACATACTTTCTTTTTTTCCTTGGACATGTAGAGAAACAGGGGAAGGGAGCTACATTCCCCTATATTTTACTGCCTTTTCTTCCTCCTTTTAGTTTCAAAAAGATGTTAACCTAGGACCCCTACTTGCCCAAAACTTTTCACGTGTTAGAGGGCGATGGAGAGGTGGCAGCACAGTGGCCGCTCCAGTCTCTTTCTCTTCTTTTTTTCCCTATTAAAACAGGAGAAGAGAGAGCACAAAGAGGGCGTTGACGAGAAGGAAAAAGAGAAAAACAAGGGGGAGGCTTAAAGAAAAAGAAGAAGAAAAGAAGAAGTAGAGAATAGAACAAAAAACAGGGAGGGAGAGGAAAAAATAGTACCGCTGACCACAACGAACCATTAGCACCACCACCAACGATGCTGCCTGTCGCCTCTAGCAGCACAACTAGCAGTTGCAACCACCATCGATTAGCCCTTTTTTTTTTCTCCTGCTTCGTCCATGCCACGCTTCTAGTATTCGCGTAGCATGTGAACAGTGGAGGGCACTATTAACACGGGCATGGTTGAGTCCAACCCATGTAGTTGGGTTCGGCCCAACCCATGAATTTGGGCCGGGTCCAGCCCATTTCAAAAAAAAAATTAATATTTTTTATTTTCTCACTTTCTTTTATGTTTTTTGCTTAATATCGATTTATATTTTATGTCAAAAAATACAAATCCAGTATTAAAATATCGGTTTTCATCCAAAACTTCCAAAAATATAAAATAAAATTAAAAAATATATTTTTGTACATACGATCAACTGTCTCAAAACTGAAAAATCATATTGTGTTTTTCATACACCCAAAAATAATATTTTATTATGCATTTTGGTTTTAATAACCCGTTTATTAAAGTCAAGAGAAAATTGGTCAAAATTGCAAAAACAAACAAAAAATTTATTTTGTTTGTCTTTTAGTATTTGAGATACGACATTACATGTAATTCATATTTCAGATATTAAATTCTTTTTTTAGGCTATAACGGTTAGGTTTTTACCCCATTAAGAGAAGAATCTTCTTATTTAGAAGGGCTTTTTTTGAATCTTAGATAGACCAACAAGTAGAAGACACGATAAGACCATAGTTTTTTATCATATAACAAAACAATACAGCTTATCTTAAATAAGGTGTATTTGGGGTGCTAATATCTTTTCTTTACGCAATCAGTCTCCGTACCTCATCTCTAAGACCAATTAGGGTTTCTAGTTATCAAAATATTAAGTGAGGACTCTTATTCTATTTTACTAAAAAGAGACAAGAATTCTTTGTCTCTTTATATTTGTCCAGGTAGACCATCATATTTTTTCCTTGAGTGATGGACAATCGCCGCAACGCCGCACACGTGAGAGCTTGTACACATGCTTCTAGAGCTACTTGATTAGCAACAACACTGGGTGCATTTCCCCAAAGGCATAGAATAATCATAGTGGGAATCGTCACTCCTAGACCCCTTATTTAAATAACTAGAATTCCAATAACTAGAAAATTCTTTTTCTAATTCACTCAAAAAAGAATGATTATTGTCAATCCCAAAAACTTGATTTTCAATATCAAAATATATGGAATAACCGTCTTTTTTATTATCCCTACCTAAAACTAAAAAAGTGTCATCCACGTTTAAATTCCGAATGTCCCTAACGCCGACTAAATGATCAACATTACTACTGTCACTATGACTCCAATTATAGGTGTTTTTTTCTGTATCATTTAGAATCGGGTCTTCACTTACACTGGTATTTTCAAGAGGACCAAGATTATCCATTGATTTACTTAGCCTACACCTGTATTCTAACTCCACATTGGATAACATCGAATGGAACCAACATTTTTTCATAGAGCTTTCTTGCCGCTATTTACATCAAAATAAATAGATGTATAGTCATTCGATGAAAAATCATTTGAATATTTCATTTCCTCTCAGAATAAGCATATATATCGAATAAGCATCTAATCCAATCACTAGGATTATTAAGTAATAAAGAGTGGATATTGAAAAATGAAAAATAAAATAATTATAAATTTATAAATAAAATAGGACTTTATCATGTTGTGTCAAATTCGCATCGAGAAAAGAAAGATTTCTTTTCTACTAGGAATATTAGCAAGAACCTTTTTCGTAAAATCTCGTCTATTAATAACTTTCTATTCCAACATAGAACGAAAAGGACAATATACAGGATGGGTAGAAGAAGTTGTGATACTTGGCCCGACCCATGACCCGAAACTGCGAGATATAAAAGAATACACATCCTTAGGATTAATTAGGGATCTAAGACAAGAGTAGAAAGGTTTGAGTTCTTTGAGTCTTATATTTTGTATTTAAGATCTTGTATATTTAGCTAAGTATGTATCTATCAAAAATATATAATATATACAAATATATACAATAGGCTATTTGTATTCGGCTCAATCCTTTTAGTAAAAGATTGGGCCGAGTTTAATTTAATTGCAATTCAATTACGAGAATGAACATTAATTAGTGGATTACAACGTATCCATTGCTTGGAATTCAAATTTAATCTCCTTCCATACTTCACAAGCAGCAGCTAGTTCAGGGCTCCATTTGCTAGCTTCACGGATAATTTCATTACCCTCACGAGCAAGATCACGTCCCTCATTACGAGCTTGTACACATGCTTCTAGAGCTACTCGATTAGCAACGGCACCGGGTGCATTTCCCCAAGGGTGCCCTAAAGTTCCTCCACCGAATTGTAGTACGGAATCATCTCCAAAGATCTCGGTCAGAGCAGGCATATGCCAAACATGAATACCCCCCGAAGCCACGGGCAGAACACCCGGTAGAGAGACCCAATCTTGAGTGAAATAAATACCGCGGCTTCGATCTTTTTCAATAAAATCATCACGCAGTAAATCAACAAAACCCAAAGTTATGTCCCTTTCCCCTTCAAGTTTATCTACTATAGTATCACAGAGAATATGATCTCCACCAGATATACGTAATGCCTTAGCTAGTATAAGAAAATGTATACCATGATTTTTTTTGTCTATCAATAATTGCATGCATTGCGCTATGGATGGGAAGAACTAAACCATTATCTCGGCAATAATAAGCCAAACTAGTGTTTGCGATGAATCCCCCTGTTAAGTAGTCATGTATTACGATAGGAACTCTCAATTCCCTAGCAAATACTATCCTTTTGATCATTTCTCTGCATGTACCTACAATAGCGTTTAAATAATGCCCTTTGATTTCACCAGTTTCAGCCTATGCTTTATAAAGTGCTTTGGCACAAAATAAGAAAAAGCAAAGGCTTCAAGCAATTTTGTGAAGAAAAAAGCTACTTGAATAAAGGGTAAAATTAAAACAAATACAAATCAAATTTAAAATATTAAGCAGAAAAAATATTTTATTGTTGAAGATAATTGTATTTTGATTAAGTTATTAATATTCATATAAAAATGGATATAAATTAATATTAATATAAAATAGAGTTAAGGTAGACAAAAAAAAAAAAACTATAGACTCAGCCAATCAAAAATCCTTTAATTATCACTATAGGCTCAGCCAATCAAAAATCCTTTAATTATCAGCTAAAAAAATAAAAAAATTATATTTTCACACAATATCTTAATGGAATTCTAAATAAAATCTTCAATCACAAAAATAATAAGGGATGAAATTAGGAGAAAAAAAGACAATAAAAAAAAAGATCCAAAACAAAACAAGTAGTAATAAAAAGAAAGATGATAAAATTTGATATAAAAATAAATTAAAATCAAATGTCAAGCGATGAAATTGAAAAAAAAAATCAATATTAAAGGGATAAAAAATAACAATTAAAAAAATAAAGATCAAATTTGATATAAAAACTAATGAAATCAAATGGCGAGGACCAAAATTAAAGGGAAAAAAAATGAAAAGAGACAACATTTGACATAAAAATAAATTAAAATTAAATGTTGAGAAGTGAGATTGAAAATAAAGTTAAATTAAAAAAATAAAGATCAAATTTGAGAAAAAAATAAATGAAATCAAATGATAAAAGGCTAAATTAAAGAGAAAATTAATTTGTAAAAGATAAAAGAAAAATAATAATAACAATAAGTAGCAATTAAAAAATAAAGATTAATAAAATGAAACCGTTGTATTTTACCAATAAGAAAAGAGAGCAAAGAGGGATGAGGAAAAAGAAAGTTCATTAAAGTCACACCACTGATTGGATGCCAACATACACTCCATTACCGGTAAGCACTTGATGTGTTACTCCTAACACTATTATAAAAGGAGATGTTTATATAATGAAATAGCTTGCATGCATCATCTAAAAGATATAGGCTCCTCTAACACAACATTACACGTAACACCTATTTGTTTTTTAAATATATTTTATATGTATGTTAAAAGATTGAATTGCCCCAACTCTATTTGATAATTATACAAAATCTATAATAAATTGATAAAAACTCCTCGGAAGAAGGTTGAAAATTAAATAAAATACCAAGGATGGTTAAGTAATTACATGCTGCAAAAGAAGACAAAAGGCAAAAACATTCATTTTACCAAGGCCCGTTAGTTTTTTATTATTATTTTGTTTTTGGTAGTAGTAGTTGTCAATTTGTACATATAATTTAATTTAAGGGGGATAGTGATGAGCTTAGTAAAACACACAGCATGTTAAAGATGATAACAAGACTGTATGGATTCTAGGAAGCAGCTGTGGATGTGTAGTTTGTGAATGTATATATACATGTGCTTAGTAAAACACATAGCATGTTCAATTATAAGTTAGATAGAGATGATAGCCATCTTAGTTAGTACCCTTATAAATTGTTGACTGATGCTACTAATATTCATTCTTTTATATTAAACCCTAACTTCGTAGA